>NC_051862.1:16907296-16989796 GCF_015732765.1 Culex quinquefasciatus | reverse complement strand
TACTTGTTAACTGACAAGGAAAAATTTAATTACATTTAATTTTTTTTATTCATTGAAAAATCATTTGGCTGATTTCATTTGTATAATTTACAAAAATAAATATTTTCAAAAATTATATCAATTGATGAATAAAAACAAATCTGTCAAAACACCAACAGTTTAATTAACTTAATTAACTCGAAGTTAAATGCGATAAATAAATTAAAAATTTCTTGAATTAATTTGTGATTGGCTGCTCAACCTTTTACGCTTAATTCTTTTAGGCCATATAAATGAAAAAAAAACTTCAAAAAGGTTCAATTTATGGAAAGAATTATTGTCGATAATATTAGCGTGTAACGATAGCGATAATGATTATCGTCGGGACGATAACGATAATCTATCGTTATCGTTATCGTTATTTCGATAATGCTATTGACGATAACGGACGATAACTTATTTTTAAAATCTTTCTAAAATGTATGCTTTTCATTTTTTATTTTTTGTAAAATATCTAAATTATATAGTATTTTTCGAAAATACTAAAATTTTCATTTTTTGAGTTAAAGGCTTCAAATGAAGCGAAATTTTGTATGATTTACTACGTTTATTAGAGATTATTTTTTTGTAAAATACTAAAAAAAAATCAAAATATCGTGTTTAAATTAATATAATTTGCAGTATGGGTATGAAATTATTCGAAATTTTGGTTGAATTTTAATTGTTTTCGAGTTTTTTTTATGAATTATGAAAATTTTTACAAAAAAAGACTAAATTTTTTTCATAATTTGCAATATGGGTATCAAACGATTCAAAATTTGGTACCGTAAACTGGGGTGACTTTGATATCCCGGGGTGACTTTGATAGGTTTTTCAAATGCCCGTCAAATTAATATCTAAACATTTTTGAGATTTTTGAGTATGTAAGCATTAAGGGATAGCTTATTATCGAACAAATATGCAAAAATGTGACTGTTACATTGGATGTATCCAAATTAGTGGCCAAATCAAATTTTTATCAATGTCACCCCGAGCTATCAAAGTCAACCCAGTTTACGGTATGCATTTTGATTGATTTAGAGTTTTTAATGAAATGATAAAATTTTCACAAAACATCGTATTTTGTTAAATACTCAAAATTTCATAATAAGCAATATAGGTATTAAACGATTAGAAATATCGTATACATTATCACTGTTTTTGAGTTTTTGGAATTAAATACTTAAATTTCACAAAATATCGTATTTTTTCAAAAACCCTTAAATTGATGCAAATTATGAAAATTGTAGTATCTTTTATTTAACTCATTCAAAAAAAAATTTTTATTTGGGGCCATTCATAAATCACGTGAACTTTTTATTTATTATTTTGTGAAATCTTTTTTCTGAGAAGCCATATTAGGCATCGCAAATAATTTTGAAAGTGTAAAAAAACCCTTCAATATGTGCTCGAACATCAAAAGGTTATCAGTTTTTCAAAAACCTTAAAAAATTCAATACAAATAGACTGAAATTAATTTCAAATGAATTTCCCTGCGTTGATTATCACATTCAACTATGATTGAAGCAGTTTGAAAATCTTTTTTTTTGTTAAACTTCGATGTTCTCATTGAACTGATCAAACTTGTGATTGTATTGTTAAATGTTATTTGTTTATTTGTTAAAGTTTAATTGTTTCTTCTCCTACTCGATGTTGTCCACTGTGTCCACTTTGAAAAATATTTGGATTGACCTTAATGTCTAAAAAAAATATGATTTTGTTTCAGTTCACAAAGTGACGTAAGCTCCAATAAGATGATAAAAAATAGGTAAAACAGAAAAAAATCGAATTTATTTTTTTTTTACAAAATTTTGGTGATAAATGCGAAAATACATAAAATATCATTTTATTTTTGAAAACGTTTTGATAAAAAAATAAGAAAAATATTACCTTGTTGTACTGAATACAACCCCCCACCCGCAGTGCTTCCATTTACCAAACAAAAAATTGATAACTTCCGCAATCGTTCAAGCTTGTGTATTTCCGACTCCCCTTTGCGAGACAGGAGTGCGAAAGCGGGGATTTGGCGAAATTGTTGTCCCAGAGGTAATTTCCGGCCATCGATTCCGGCTCGCTACTGCTGCTCTGGAGAACATATCGGCGCCGCGGATATTGATGGCGTAGAGCCCGTGACGACTTTTATTGTTTTCAATTCTTGCCGTTTCATTGTCGTCGTCTGGCCACGTTTTCCTGCCCTTGGGAGGGCGGTCGGAGGAAGGTGGGGACGATGATAAGAGGGAAATAAAATTTGTTATCACCAACGTATTGTTTTCGACGAGTTTGGCACTTGAGATTTTCGTTTGGGAGTGGGGGGAAAAACGATGATTTGAATGTTTTTCGTGAAAACGATCGATGACAGTGTCAAGTAGGTGCTTTCGGAACGGGTGGATTCACACCATTGGGTCAAATTGGGACATTTTATTAGGAAAGGATTTATGGTTGTTCAGTTATCTGTTTTGGAGTTTACAGCTTTGCTGACAAGATTGATAATTCTTTTACTTATTTCGTCTTTGTTTTGGATTCGTCTTAAAATGTTGACAGTAAAAATTAATCAATAAAAAAATTATAAAATAAACAAAAACTCAAAGTTCGAGGAATCAGAATAGAAATTCATACGTCTCCAAAATAGTAGACCAAAAACATGATGACAACTTAACCTCTCAACTCCAAGTGCAGCTACTTGTTACTCGTTGGCCCTGGTCCTTGAATGTTTATGTCGAAAATCAATAACGTCCTGTTTTTCTTCGCCATTTAAAGTGGTGGTAACCCTCAACCCACCTCCCACATAATCGTGACAATCATCATCAACACCGTTCACCATTATTTGCAGGAAGAAAAAACGAACAACGACAGTTTTTTAGAAGAAGAAACACACTTAACAATTCCGAGCGCGTGTGTCATTTTTCATATTTTCCCGGCAATTCGCAAGTTTTTTTTTTTGCTGTTCTTAAAAAGGACGCGCTATATTTACCCAACAGAGAGATCTGCTGGTGGGGAGGAACTTGAAAGAAGGAAGGAAGAAGAGATGTCCAGAATAAATAGTGAAAAATTATTCCGGCCACGTTTCGCAGGCCGGTGGAAAGTGGGTTTTTGAGGGGAGGAGGAAGAAAAACTGCGTTGAAGAATTTTCTTTTTTTTTGCATTGTTGTGGTGACAACTGAAAGAAAGTGGGTTTCCGCTAACAGGTTTATGTTTTCTTTAAAGATGGGAAAATAAACGGAAGAAACGCTACGCTAAGCAATTCATGATAAATTTTAACAAAAACCCAATTAATTAGGAATTCGAAAAAAGAAGCTTGATATTTTTTGTAAGGATGTTGCAAATATTTTTCAAAACTTTTTTTCGTAGAATCGCAAAAACTCGTGATGGTTATAAGCAAACCCCTCTTTTTATTGTAATTGTCAGTGCTCTATAGTTTTTTCGAAATTTTCCGCCGTAGTCTACCGTGATTACCCGCGAGTTTGCTCCTGCAGCATGCCAAAGGCCGGCCGTGGCCGTGGCAGTTCGAGTGCGGCCTCGAAAAACCCGCGAAGTTCGTCTACCGGCCGTGTGCAAAAAGGTAAACAAGCCAACGCCGTGTCGACCGCCATCGCGCAGGGGAGCGTGAGCGCAGAAGGCATCGACAAAAGTTGCTACATCCCGGATATGTTCCAAGATCACCAGTGCGAACCCGTTCCGGTACTTCCGGTGCCACGACCAACACGTCAACATCCGCCAACATTCCCATCAGGAACGAGTTCCAGATGCTGAGCGACGACGAAGAAAACAACAACAACACCGACGGTAGCAGCACTACCGACGACGACGAATACGATGGACGTGCACGGAAGAAAGTGTCGGCGTCAAAAACGAACAATTCTCCAAAGGAACGTAGACCACCTCCAATCTATGTTTTGGACACGTTGACGGACGATATTGACGAGTTGCTGGAAGGCCTCGGATATTGTCTGAAAATCGGTAAGTCGTCAGTGCAAGTCTACACATTTGACAGCAAGAACTTCGACCTGGTTGTGGAGAAATTGAAGAATAAAAACTTCAAGTTCTACACATTCGACCCCGTGCAGAAGACTGCCGTGAAGGTCGTCTTGCAGGGTACCAAGACCGCCCGATCTCCGACCTAAAGAAGGACCTCTCGGGTGCTGGAATTACGCCGCGTGACATAAAAGTCCTCTCGCGGAAGACAATGGTCACAGGTACACACACACTGTACCTGTTGTACTTCGACCGCGGCACCGTCAAAATCCAAGACCTGCGGAAAACTAAGGCGTTGGACGGTTTTTGGGTAAACTGGCGGTTTTACTCAAAGAACCCGACGGACGCAGCGCAATGCCACCGTTGCCAGAAATTTGGCCACGGCTCGCGGAACTGCAACCTCCGCCCCGCTGCGTGAAGTGCGGTGAAACACACCTCTCGGAGGCGTGCGCACTGCCGTGCAAGGTGGACTTGGGGACAAGGCAGAGCAAACCAAGGCGCGCATCAAGTGCGCCAACTGTGGAGGTAACCATACCAGCAACTACCGTGGATGCAGCGCACGGAAAACCTACCTCGAGGAGCAGGAAAAGAGGAAAAAAAGCAGCAGCGTCCCACCCTCCTCAGCGAAGTACGAGCGTAACCGTGCCGGCTGCTGGTCATCGTACGGTTCCAGCGGACAACCCAGCGTTCCCTCCTGGATGGGGTCGATCGTTCGCCAGCGTGGTCGCTGCCGGTAGCGGCAATGCGGCCCAGCAAGAAGTCACCGGGGAAGATCTCTTTACCCTGCCGGAGTTCTTTACTCTCGCGGGGGAGATGATGACGCGGTTCCGGACCTGCCGTAACAAAGCAGAGCAATTCCTGGCCCTTGGGGAGCTGATGATCAAGCATATCTATAATTGATTAAATTTTGCTGTGATCTAGTTTTAAGCTTTTTCTATTCCTATCCCCTATCATTAGCAATTGCGTAAGTTTTTTGAAAACTTTTTCTTACTCTTGTTTGTGCATTTAATTAACAGTAATAATTGCTCTAAACCGAATTAAGACGTAACACACAGCTGAAATGAACACAAAAACTCGGTTAGGTTCATAATATGTACAAATTGTAATTTGATTATTCACAAATAAAACCGAATTGAATTGAATTGAATATTGTAATTGTCTGCTCTACAACTTTGTAGAACATTGAAACACTCTAAAAAGTAACCCTGCAAAGTAAGAAAAAACACGAAATTATGAAATGAAAAAATTTGTTCTAAATGAAAAAATGACCCTTCTGCGTCAATCTAGATTCGAAAATTACATTAAATTTCTCATAAAATGACATGTTCCAATTTTTTTACAGTTGAGTAACGGAAAGTGGCAGAGTTTTAAAACGTTTTTAGTTTAGTTTAGTTTTAGAATTCTGAGTTCACCATCAAATCGGGCGTCTAATTTTACATAAAAGTCCCTTTGACACCAAATTTCTATCTCATCACCGTTTCAGACTGCAAATTATTGAAAAACACCTCTTTTTTAGCATGTTCAAAAATGGAAGGGGTCGTACCGCCCCTCCGTCCTGAGATATCTAAAAACGGACCTCGAATTCGTGATCAGGGACAAAAGTTACCCCTTAGGACAAAGTTTCACGAAAATCAAAAAGGGGTCGGGGAAACTTTACCCGATTTCGTGTGAATTGGTAGAGAATTACCCATGTATTTTTTGAAAACGATTAACGGTACACATCAACCAGAGTTTTTGCACCCAGATTTCTGTTACAGACATTTTAGTATCTTCAAAACTACGGGATCTATCGATATGATTTTTTATTCATCCCGTAAGTAACTGTCTTCAAAGTTATTTACAATAAAGTTTGACTATTTTTACAATCATATTCTTGCCGGATTGGGTCCGTAAGTTTGACAAATTAGGAATAAGAAGCCAACGACTTGCTTGGTTGCTGTGCACCCTTAAAATGTGGTGAAAATAACTCAAATTTTTTTAATAAATGCAAAACCAAATTTGCAAACAAAATGTTTACTACCAAATCATGGACAAAGTGCATCTTTGTTTTGGATTTTTAGGTTATATTTTTCTGAAATATTCTCAATTTTCGTACCCTTTACTGCCAATTTTTTTTTCGAAAATTTTTATTTTCCCGTGTTAAGGAGGTCATGTTTGGCAACTTTTGTTCTACGAAAAACTTTACTTCTCTTGTTTTATGTTTTTCTTGTTTCATTTTTAGTATTTTAATTTGCATTTATCTTGTTTAGTTTATGTTTGTTTTTAGTAGTATTTGGCCATTTTCATGTTTTTACAGTCACTTTTTCAATTTTTTGCTTGTTTTCACATTTTATGCTATCTAATGGCACCATTATCATTTCAATTGTAAAAAAATGCGTAGAGGCATAGTCTGGGTCACTACAAAAATTACTGCAAACTTCTTTTTGCAGAAAAATATAGGAAATGTTAGTAAAAAACACAGCCAAAGTTGAACCCCATAAAAATAACATTTTTAAAAACATTTGCAAAGTCACATAAAACAAGTAAAACTTCCAACCCATAAATTTTCTGAAATTTTAAGAGTTCTTCTTTGCAATGCTTTTTAATGATCAAAAATTGGTTAAAAATTGATTTTTGGCGATTTTGGTTTGGTTTTTTTTCAAATCGAAGCCCGTCTAAAGGCGGGGTTGGGTTGTAGAGGGTTAATAGGTACTTCATAAAAGAAGGCCACCAATACAAAAAAAAATTAAGGCTGAGCCAAAATCCTACAACTTTTTCTCTGATACTTTTAAAATTGGTCTTTTTGTTTCTAAGAGACAGTCTCACATAAAAATCAAATCGATGGGAATGAGTTTTCTAAGTGCTAAGCTTGTAATTTTCGACAGACAATTTCTCGAAAACTAATGTGAAAAAATGAAACTTGTCTGACCTCTTCAATAAAAAAAAATTCTAAATAATTTTATTTAAATTTAAATTGTAGTATTTACGTCGTTCAAATATTGTTTTTAAGTTTATGTCCCTCGGTTCTGACCAAAGTCCAAAAATAAAAAATAAATGTAAAAAATAAGTAACAAGCCAAAAGTATTTTTCAAATGCAATTTACACGCGCAAAGTTGCTTTACAATCATTAGTTTTCAAACTATCGATGTATTGACGGAATTTTGTTTTTCGCCAAAAAAACATTTCGTGCGACTATAAATTTATATATCATGAAAATTAAAAAAGTTTTCAAAACAGATCAAACTTGTTAAATATGATTATAAACGCAGGAAATGCATTTTAACTGGTTTTTGGTTGGTTAAACTTTAAATTTCATTAAAATTTTGAAGTTTTTCGAAAAAATATTTTTTCGCCCCCTGATTATTCAGGCTGACTTTAAGGGGGAAGAAGAAATATCTTTTTGGAGACCTTTTTAAAAGTTTTGCAAGATTTTATAACATATTTTTTTTCCAGAGGACCAGAAAATTTCACAAAGATTTTATTATTTAACATTGAAAACCGAATCAATAGTTTCCGAGATATCGTTAGTTAAAAATTTCAGGCTTATTAGGTGACACTTAGAAAAACTCAGTTTAATCGATTCGATTTCATTTGCTGTATCTAAAAAAAATTGTCCAAAGTCTCAGAGAGAAAATTGTAGGAATGTTTGACAGCATTTCAAATATATATATTTTTTCAGGGGTGCCTTTCCTTTATGAAATATTTAAAGAAAAACACGAAAAATGTAAAAAAGAAAATAAAAATGAAAACGGTAAATTGAATGAGGCTCCAAAACAGTGCAATTTATTCGTAACTTGTTAAAGTACTTTTCAATTTCAAATTTGATTGAGTTTTTTAAAATAATTTTTATAATGTCGAAATTTTTCAAAAATCTAAAAAAAAAACAAATTTTGTAACCAGAATTTGCACACTAGCTTAAATGATATAATATTCAATTCGCAAAAAAAATATTGAAAAATAACGTATATTGAATACTCAACCATTGATGATTAAAAGATAAATAAAAAATCTGAAATGTTTTTTTCATGAACCTCTTTTTTCCAAAAAGTCTAAATCATAACATGTAACATTGTCGAAGACACCAAATCGATTAGGAAATCAAGTAACTAGATACAGAATTCCATAGATTGACATACCCCATTTTTATGACAAGCCCCCTAAATTTTTTGGAGACTTGTTTGGAAAAAAGAAGCAATATTGATGATTTGATAAGAAAATATTCGTGCAAAGTTTCACCCAAATAAAAAAAAATACAAATTAAAAAACCGTAAAATTAGTTGCGAAAATCTAGAGACCTACTCTGTTGCTGAAAATTAAATGTTTAAATGAAAAACAAATCACAATTAGTTGTTAAGAAATCGTAAAAATCTTTAATATTTTCTGTGAATTTCATTCTGGCTTTCACATATCCATGTTAAAAGAGCCTTCTTAGAAATCAAAATCAAATTCCACCTGACGTAATTTAATTGCGTTTATCCTTCAAGCTATTTCCGTTTCCGCTGAAACCCATCCAGCGGAAACTGTCATCCATTAGAAGCATCCGGTCAACGCCGTCAGCGATATCCAGCAAGCCTGGTGTAAAGAGTAATTCGAACAAATTAAATTTGAAGAAACCCAGGAAAAAAACGTTAAAGCAGTGCATTTTGAGGTTTAGAAAAAGGAAGAAACGACAAATCTCCAAACGCCATAAAGGGATTATTTCCTGGTAAATGATGTTTTATTGCGATTCCGTGAGAAACTGCTCGGTGTCCCTTTTTTTTGTTAGAGCTGGAAAATAAAACGACACAGCAGAGTAAACAAGATAAAAATCGTAAATCTTTAAAACGACAACCACGACACTACGGGAATGGTGACAAAAATAGGGCAAAAGGATCGGGAAGCACAAGTGGAAATCCAATATCGACAAACTGCCACGCAGGACGACGACGACGAGAATGTGTGTGTCCTCTTTTCGATCCGATGCCCGAAGGATGCTGCGAGCGAGCGAAAGTGAGAGCAAAAGGATTGAACGAAGGATATTAATTCCTTTGAAGAACAGCCGCAGCGAAAGTGTCTCCTCGCTGCGGAAGAAATCGATTTTGCTTCCGGTTCCAATAAGCTTGCCTGGAATACAGCGCTACAATGGCGGACGGGACCGACGTGCCACAGTAGATAAAAGTCACGGGACGTGGCGTGATTTGTGTCACACCCACCCGAAAACGGGAGGTAATAATATGAAAGGGTTTTTTTTAGATGAAAATAATTTTTTTTTGAAAATCTCGAACACAGCTTAAAGTTTTTTTTTCAAAGCTTATATTAAAACGAAAAAATATTAAAACTTTGTGAAAAGATACTACCAATTTAGAGGTGGCAGGAAGCGAGACAAATTTATTGCAACGGAAAAGAAAGAAGAAAAAGTGTGAAAATTTACTGGAGCAAGGATTATGTGAAATTGCGTGATAATAAAATATGAGATATTTGATGATAAATTTACATTTCCTGACAGTTAAATTATCTGAAGTAGAGATCGATTTTTAATCGTAAATCAAACTTGTAAAGTAAAAGGGTTAATCTCCGCCAACAGCAGTTGCCTCTTTGAAAAAAAAGTTATAAAAAATTATCATAATAAAAAAAAATCTTAAAAATCTTAGATCTCTTAAAAAAAAGATATTTGAAAACTTTTTTTAATTTCTTTTGATGTAAAAAAAGCTTTTATGGATTTTACAGTGCGCCATCAAATCGGACGTCAAATTTTACATAAAAGTCCCTTTGACACAAAATTTCCAAATCATCGTCATTTTAGGCTGAAAATTATTGAAAAACTTATTCAATTTTTAAAGACTAACAGTATTTTTTTTTTTTTCGAAACTCGAATTTGTTTTCTTCCAGATATTGGAAATCAGTAAGTGGAATTTTTTGGTTAACTTGATGTGCGATCAGTGACACTTCCCCGCAACCAATTTAAACGTTAATTAAAGAGCTGGTAATTGATATTGAAGCACGCAAAAATCGAATCGAATCACCCGATCGTTTACTTTTTCGTTAAATTTCCAAAGAAGCCAAATCCAAAACTTACCACGCACCATCAGGTTGAACTTTTCCCAAAGTCAAACTTTCTACCTTTTGGCGCTTGCCAACGCAAAGATCGCTATCACTAGTAGGTATTTTTAAAGCTTTAGTAACGATGCGATGCGTCCCCCCGCGTACGAAGAGTCACCACACAGACAGCAGCGCGTAACTCACTTTTGATAAGATCGCACACTTTCGGACCTGCAGTGACTTGGGGCGCAATGTTTTTTTTTTTTCTGAAGCACCTTTTACCGACGACGTCCAATTATATTGACCCCGGACCTTCTCTCTCTCTTTGCTGAAGTTGAAGATTTCAGTAGCTGAAATCACAGTTTTGAACAGTGAAAAACTTCGATTTTTTAATTTTTAATGTAATTTTTTTCATTTTTCATTAAATTTTGCTCAACATTTTTATTTAGCACAAACAACAAAGATTTAATAAAAAAATCGGTCGAGCCTACCTGTGCCAGACTCTGGAAGTGACCAGAGGGTAATATTGACAGCATCAGGTGAGAGCTTCTTCACCATCGACTGACGACGATAGTCTACTGTTTTGGGACAAGATGTGGCCCCAGAGGAGTCTCCGGACTTCCAAAAGACGGGAGGCTCAAGAGGACAACAAAGTGCTCGATAATTGGCTTCAAATTATAAGCACCCTTTCACCTTGTTTTTTTTGCTTTGGCAGAGTGTGGCCCGAGGTGGTCTTCGGAAGCGTCTGATGATGTCTCAATATCGTATGGTAATTTGTGGAAGATGTGCATCTTTCTTGTTTATCAGGGATGATAATGAGTTGGCAGATGGTATAGCTGAAATTGATAGTATTTTTCATAAATCGTTAAAATAGCAAAAAAAAAAACAAAAATCTAAAATGCAATATTTGCAGAAGGACATCATATTATTTTTTTAGAGTGTTTTGAGAAAATAAATCATTTTTTAAATGAAATTGTACCGAGCATATTGGCAAAATGCTGCTTGAAAAGCAATTCTTTGCGACTATAAACATCATGTTTTTGCATTTTGATTTTGCTTATACTTTGTGACTACTGTCTTTGTGATCAAAGAAGGTAGTCTACATCATTTTTTCGTGCATTCAAATTAAGCATAAGCACAAGCATAAGCATAGGTGCCCACCCGCAGTTGCTACTCCGTTATTGACCAGAACCTCCAGAAGTTACATCCACGAGCCGTGGAAGATGAGTGGGTGCTATCTTTCCTCGCTTCGCAACTTCTCAAAGGCCCATATCATGCTGATCAATACCGGCGCCGGCCACGACCAGTGGTAGAGTCACGGGGAAGTGGATGGGAATGTTAGTCCGATACTTGAGTGATAGAGACCGCCCAATCGACTGCTTCTCCGACAAAGTATCACATGAGTTTTGAGGGGGTTAGTAGATGGGTATGAGGTCAGGATTCACGAGTGGCAGTGATGTGACCATGAGCATTTTGTTTATCGGTTGAAATTTTTTTAATCTTAGGCAGCTGGCTGCGGAAAGATAGATAATTGATTATTTAAAATGGTTTATTATTTTTATCGTACGCGTGCCAGCCGAGCAGTAGTGCTATGGGCTGGACTTATCAGTATATTTTTACTGTTTTTACAATTTAGATAACGCGAGCAAATTTCAAAAATAGTAAATAAATGACGCTTTACTCTTCATAAAATCGATAGTTTGATGAGTTAATTCTAAAACTGAAAGTTGGAATAAATTGTTACGATCATTTACGATGAAAATTATCGCGAAAAAAACCGGACTGTGCGTCCCCAGAAGCACTGCACTTATGAAGGCATTATTCAATTATTATGACCAATCACCCCATGCACACAAACAGCGACACAAAAGAGACGAAAATTATCGAGAAAAAACAGGAGTGCGCGTCCCCAGAAGCACTGCACTTATCATCATTTTTTCGTGCATTGTAATTTACATTAAAATTTGGCATCTAAAAAATTTTATCAAAATAGTCAAAAATTGTATCTTCTGGATCATTTTCTTATCGATTTGGTGTCTTCGTCAAAAATATGGATGGCAACACTGCCTTGTGAGTAAACTGTTGTGATTCGACCCGCCTGAAATAATTGCCGAAATTTTGCTGCAAAGATTCGCTGAGCCACCTCATACTTGCTGCGCCGCCTACGCCCACGCTGCCGTATCTATGGTTGATGGAGTTAAGTGGATTTGTTTGTTGGAAAGTGAGAACTGAGCTTAGGAAAATTCACGCTAGCACAGTGCATAGAGCCAAAACAAAGGGCCGCCCACCCGCCGCAAGTGAATTTCTGACATCCGCTTCTGTCATATCACTACTGAAAAAGCCTATCAAAACTGTTGCGTTTGCTGCTGAATTCCTCGCTCGTTTATCAACTTTTCCTCTGCAATTTGCCTCCACCGTTCACCACGTCGCTCAAACTGCAAGTCCAGCCTGCTTCAGTTATATCAAAGCCACCACCAATTGCTAAAACCGCTATCGCAATCGATACAAAATCGCCAAGCCAACTGTACATTCAAACGACAACAATAAAGATGCCTTTTCTGCTGCTTGTTTTATTTGACCGCCGTGCCGCCCTGCCTCGCCATCCCCGCCCAATCCACTTGCTGCTGCTGCTCATCGTTCGCTGTTGGTTCACTCGCTGCCTCGTTGCTTGACACATTTTGCTGACCACTGGACATCTACACACAAGGAGTTTGCTGCGTTGGTATTGTGAGTGTGAGTAGTGTTGTGATCGTCTTGTTTTTCGATATACACGAACGCACACTACCATACCTCCACGTTTGTCATTGTGACTACTAGCGCCATCTCTTGGGGAGCACTCTAACCATGGATTTGAAATTGGCAGAGTTGCCAAAACACATTGCAACGATGCAGCAAGAAACGATGAGCTGTTGTAAGGAATTGATAGCAAGCCAGCAATTTCTTTCCGGGAAATTTGATGATATGATCAACGCAATGATGATACTGAAAGACGAAGTAAAGCAGCTGCGCACGGAAAACGATCGCCTAAAAATGTCGATCAAAAGCCTGTCGCAAAACAACCAATCCATCACAGAAGCTGTTTGTCGCGCTGAGGTAGACTTCGATAGCCATCTCCGAGCTCAACTAGCGACTAATTCAATAGTACTTGGAATACCAAGAAGCCCCCAAGAAGATACTTCAGTCATCGTTCATAAGCTATGCGATTCTTTAGACTGTCCTGAAGTAAAGAACGAAATCGTAGCCAGTAAGCGGATTGTGGGCCGTCAGTCTGAGAACTCGCCGATAAAGGTCTCGTTTAGAAGCATTTGGGCTAAGGAACGTTTAATGCAGCGCAAGAAAGACTTTGGTACGATGGACACCTCGATGATCAAAGGTTTTAGTGGTCCCAAAGGGAAACCCGCGAAGGTGATGATTCGGGATGAATTGTCACCTCTCTCAATGAGACTGCTACATGAACTAAGAAGCTTACAAGACAAGTTGGAACTGCGATTTGTCTGGCCTGGTCGAAACGGTGCTATAATGATACGTAGGCTTAGTGATTTTTCACGCTGAAAAATTGCAAATTTCACGGGGACCTCAATTTCAAAATACCAAATTTCACGGAAATTTCGCGGAGCGTGAAAAATGTTTAAATAACTCTGAAAATCCTATGTTAAAATTTCAGAAACTACTTTGTATGCGTAATTACATATTATTTTTCAACAAACTAAAAATCTTCATTACATTTTAAAGTGACCCAAAAAAACTATTCCTTAATTTCAAAAAGGTTCTATATATATTTTGAAACAAAATGTAGGGCATGCGTTTTCTCATTTATTGAACTGTTTTTTTATATTCGACTAACTTAGCTATAAAGTTTTCGCTAATTTATTGAATTTCATATCAATGTAAGATTTTTTCCACGATTTTGCCCAGTAAAAATATTTTTATGGTTTTCATCTCATTTTTCAAAAACTTTATTTCAATAGGCAAATAAAATTCAATAGTTAGCGAAAACTTTAAAATTTTATTCAAAATAAAAAAGTGTTTTTAACTTCTATGTGAACCATTCACACAATTAAACAAGACTCAGAAAAATCTGAAATGTTTTTAAAAGACGATTTTAAAGATAAAATATAATATTAATTTTATCATGAATAAAAGAAAGCTTGAATATCTTTTAATTTCTTTTTAAATTATACTTTTAAAATAAAATAGTAGTAAAATTGTTATTTTAGCGAATGAAAATATTACTAAATAAAGGTAGTTTCCTTAGAAAAACTGATAAACTAATTAGTTATCTATTGCTCAATATTTTTCTTTTCACATTTTATATTCTTATTGCTTGTACGTTCTCAGGGAATAGACTGTTAATGCTGAATGTTTCTTTTGCATGAATCTTTGCTTTTAATTGATTTCTAGAAACAAATTAATTCAACTTAAAAACTGTGCAATCATTAAAAAATTTATCACATTATACTTGTTCAATCAATTTTGACAAGTTTGGTTTGAAAAGCAAAAAAATGTAAAAATTTCGGTAAGAGAATAACTGCAATCAAATAATTGATGTTATCTTCCGTGTAAAAACTTGATGGTTCCGAGAATATGGTTTTACTTTGAGTGATTTAAAAGTATTCACAGCATTTACTTCTCAGAAAATGTCATCACAATTTTATGTTAATGTTTGTTTTGCTAAAAATTCTTCAAATGAAAATTAATCAAATTTACTTCAAAGGTCTTTATGGATCAAATATATAATATGTTGTTGCTTCAAAGAATTGATTTGATACAATTGATAAATTTCACGGAATTTCACGGAAATCTTCAAATTTCACGAATTTCACGCTGTCCGCGAAATCGTGAAAATTCACTAACCCTAAATATTATTTATAAATTCATATCTTAATCCAGATTTTGACCCATCACGCACTATGGCTCAGAAGATAAAATATAGAAAATTTTAAAATATGTATTTTGGGAATTAAAATTTTGGTGATATAAAGTTTAATAAAAAAACGTTTTTTCCGTGTGTCTTTTTTCCGAAAAACCTTATCATAACCTACCACTTTGCCGAAGACACCAAATCGATCAGAAAATCACGTCTCAAAATAAATACATAATTTCATACATTTACATACCCGTTTTGTGTGATTTTTTGAAATAGGGAGTACATGGGCAAAGTTTCATCCAAAACAAAAAAATAAAATTTCAAAATCTTGAAAAAAAAGTTGCGAGATCGTAAAGAAATACTCAGTTAATATTTAACTCCCAAATACAGGAAAATTAATCGACTTTGCTGTCGAAGTTTTAAAAATATAATTACTTACAAAAAAAAGCAACACTGGAAATAGCCGTCCAAAACGATATTTTTCAAGGATGGTGGTGGTGGTAGTTGATTTATTTCAGGCAGCTTTAACATATTTGTCATTCGCTGCCTTTCAAGGATGGATATTTAAAAAAAATATATTGATGTGCTGTCATTTGCCATTTTTTTCCAGACAATTGATTATTTTTCTAGAATTCTTCTTATCAAAACCTTTTTTTTTTATAATAATAATAATAATGTTTATTAAATTCATTCAAGTTAACAGTAATGTCTGACTTCCCTAATGAATATAATTCTTTTAAAGGGATGTAAAGACGTAATTAAAAACTAAAAGCTACTTATAAACTGGTAACACTTTTTTTTTTTTTTGAAATGCTTACTAACGTAGTAAATAATTGTTTATGCAACTACGAATTAGAATGATCATTTTTCTTTTGAATTCAGCTAATGTCTCTGTTCTTTTTAAATCTTCTGGTAAATTGTTGAAAACAAACGGGCCATTAATTATAAATCTTCTTCTTCCAATTTCTGTTCTAAAACCTGATCGTCTAAGATGATGTGCTTGTCTTGTGAAATGCTGGTGAACCGCAGTAGCGAATTCCCAATTATGGTGCATTTTCCTACTGTTGAGACACTTGTACATTAGGATTGCAATCCTTTGCTCAAAAAGGCCATGAATCGGAAGGATGTTATGTTGGGACATTGTGTATAGATCACGTGTTGGTTGAAGGTATGGAAGCTTAAAAATTGCTTTGATGCAACGATTTTGCTGAACTTGAAGGTCTTTCAAATGAGTTTTACTGCAAGTGCCCCAAGCTCCTATTGCGTATTGATACCTACTGTGGATAAATGCAAAGTACATTTTCAAAAGAACATGTTGTGGAACACTTTTGCTAGCTTCCTAAGGACACCGCACAGAGGGAACATTTTGAGGTTATCATACTTACATGCACATCCCAACACAGCCGATTATCAATGAGCACACCTAGATATTTAAAGCTACTCACTTCCGCTACCAGTTGATTCCTTACGATGAGTTCTGGGTAGGGCTGGATATTTCTACTGGATAGACGGAAGATCATCATCTTAGTTTTACCGATGTTGAGAGCCAGTAGATTGTTCTGCAGGTAGTCGAGCACCAGTTCCAGGTCCTCCTGCATGCTTGCTACTACCTGGGCAGGTGAAGAGCCAGCGTACGTAATCGCTGTATCATCAGCAAACAGTCGTGGTTTTCCTCTCAAAGGCAGCTTGGGTAAGTCGTTCACGTACAGCAAAAACAGCAACGGACCAAGAACACTGCCTTGTGGAACCCCACAGATGACAGCGCTGTCGTAGCTACATGTTCCGGCTACAACCACCTGCTGGAAACGATCAGACAGGTAACTCTTCAAGAACTGGTTTGGGAGCCCTCGTATTCCGCAAGCGTCCAACTTCTTGAGCAGCATCGTGTGGTTAATTGTGTCAAATGCTTTAGACAAGTCGAGGAAAACGGTACCAACACTTTTTTTATCGTCCAACATCTTGGAAATTTCGTCGACCATCTCCAAAACAGCTACTTCCGTTGATGAACCTTCTCTGAAGCCAAATTGGTGTTGATAGAGTTGTTTTGTGCTGGTCAGAAAAGTGCTTAGCCGATTAAACAACAATTTCTCAAACACCTTATTGATCGCTGGGAGCACCGAGATCGGTCTGTAGTTGGTTGGGTCCTTGGGGTTTCCGTTTTGAAAACTGGATGTACAATAGCCTTTTTTAAACATTTTGGGTACGATGATTGAACCACACTTTCGTTAAAACAGTCTCGAATAAGGGTTGCAAGCAGCATACAATGTTTTTTAAGTGCTTTGATCGGGAATTGATCATAACCAGTGGCTTTAGAGGGGTCCAATGAACTAATTAGGTCAAGAACTTCTTGTGTAGATGTAGGGCGAAGAAAGAATGATCGTTGGGCGCGCTTAATGGTTCCAAATCTGTCAATGTCCCCGTCAGATAGTAGTTGGCCTGCTACACTGTTTCCCACAGACACAAAGTGTTCATTCAGCACATTTGCAACAGTTTTAGGGTCGTTTTCATCTCTCTGGTTCACTTCAAGGGTAAGGTTGGCGGTTGTTTTGGACTTACCACCAAGAAGCTCGTTGATCCTGCTCCACAAAAGCTTTGCGTTCCCAGTGTTGAACAGTTTAGAATGATACTGAATTTTTGCTTTGGTTTTGGCGGCTGCAAGTTTTTTGTTGGCGTGGGCGAGTAGTTCAGCAAGTCTAGCATCCTGTTGGTTCCTTTTCTTTCTTTTGAGGATATTGTCTCTTATTTTCCCGAGCTTCCAGATGTCGAAGTTGTACCATGGGCAGCTATCTGTCTTCACCATAACTTCAACAGATGTGGATCTGGAATTCTTCTCAGTAAGTTCAGCATAATGGCGGGTTACGGACTCCAAACGTTCATTCACTGGAAGTATGCTGAGGTTTTGGCTTTCCAAAACGTATGAAACTGGGCGTCAACTGCTTGATAGTTAACCCAAGTTTTAGTTAACGTTTTACGTTTCCGTGCAGTTTTAAGGTTGTACGCTGTCAGAACGTAGTTGTGATCGCTGAGTTCGCATTCCATTGTAAAGTTTGTGACTCGTGCTGCATCCGCAACGCTGCATATCACGTGGTCAAGGGTGTTTCCACTGCTTGGTCGGGTGGTGAGCGTGTTGGTTACAACCATGTTGTAGGAATTCAACAGTTGGAAGTATTTTTGCACATCACTGCCTTCGGGGTTGTTGATTGGTACATTTAAGTCGCCCAATATGAAGCAAGGGCTAGATGCTTCGACGCTCGCAAGAACTTCTTCCAGTGATGTAATCAAACGTGGAATGTCGTTGTCAGGTGGGCGGTACATACCATGGATGATGATTGATGATGTTCCATTTTTAATCTTGACCGAGATTTGATGGTGCCCTTGTTCTGCTTTGGTGACTATAACTTCAACCTGTAGACCAGTGCGGATGAAGATGGCCAATCCCCCAGACGACTTTTCTCGACACGACCAGATACTTTCGTAACCAGGTATGTTGTAAAAGTGTGATCGGCCTTTTTTTATCCAAGTTTCTCCAATTATAATCACGTCGATGGTAGTTCTTAATTCTTGCAGGAAAACGCAGAAAGAATCTAGCTTTTCGAACTGATTCATGCCACGTATGTTAATTTGTAGGATCTTGAAAGTAGCAGTATCCAATGGGAAGATTTGAGCTGCAGGGTCGTCGACGAAGGTATTAGTTGCTTGATGTTCTAGGTACATAGATGGCATACTTTAGTTACTGCTTCTGTAATGTGGCTGGGCTATTGCTTTAACCCAGAAGATTGGAGTTTCAGTATATCCTGACGCGACTGGATGGGAATCGCCTTTGAGTGCTCATTTTTACGTATCATTAGGGTTAGTGAATTTTCACGATTTCGCGGACAGCGTGAAATTCGTGAAATTTGAAGATTTCCGTGAAATTCCGTGAAATTTATCAATTGTATCAAATCAATTCTTTGAAGCAACAACATATTATATATTTGATCCATAAAGACCTTTGAAGTAAATTTGATTAATTTTCATTTGAAGAATTTTTAGCAAAACAAACATTAACATAAAATTGTGATGACATTTTCTGAGAAGTAAATGCTGTGAATACTTTTTAAATCACTCAAAGTAAAAACCATATTCTCGGAACCATCAAGTTTTTACACGGAAGATAACATCAATTATTTGATTGCAGTTATTCTCTTACCGAAATTTTTACATTTTTTTGCTTTTCAAACCAAACTTGTCAAAATTGATTGAACAAGTATAATGTGATAAATTTTTTAATGATTGCACAGTTTTTTAAGTTGAATTAATTTGTTTCTAGAAATCAATTAAAAGCAAAGATTCATGCAAAAGAAACATTCAGCATTAACAGTCTATTCCCTGAGAACGTACAAGCAATAAGAATATAAAATGTGAAAAGAGAAAAATATTGAGCAATAGATAACTAATTAGTTTATCAGTTTTTCTAAGGAAACTACCTTTATTTAGTAATATTTTCATTCGCTAAAATAACAATTTTACTACTATTTTATTTTAAAAGTATAATTTAAAAAGAAATTAAAAGATATTCAAGCTTTCTTTTATTCATGATAAAATTAATATTATATTTTATCTTTAAAATCGTCTTTTAAAAACATTTCAGATTTTTTCTGAGTCTTGTTTAATTGTGTGAATGGTTCACATAGAAGTTAAAAAACACTTTTTTTATTTTGAATAAAATTTTAAAGTTTTCGCTAACTATTGAATTTTATTTGCCTATTGAAATAAAGTTTTTGAAAAATGAGATGAAAACCATAAAAATATTTTTACTGGGCAAAATCGTGGGAAAAAATCTTACATTGATATGAAATTCAATAAATTAGCGAAAACTTTATAGCTAAGTTAGTCGAATATAAAAAAAACAGTTCAATAAATGAGAAAACGCATGCCCTACATTTTGTTTCAAAATATATATAGAACCTTTTTTGAAATTAAGGAATAGTTTTTTTTGGGTCACTTTAAAATGTAATGAAGATTTTTTTAGTTTGTTGAAAAATAATATGTAATTACGCATACAAAGTAGTTTCTGAAATTTTAACATAGGATTTTCAGAGTTATTTAAACATTTTTCACGCTCCGCGAAATTTCCGTGAAATTTGGTATTTTGAAATTGAGGTCCCCGTGAAATTTGCAATTTTTCAGCGTGAAAAATCACTAAGCCTAATAATATTGTTGTTTTGGAAATAACAAAACCTGAACAAATAAAATATTAATAATATTTTTTTATAGCAAAACCCAATTTGCTAATTAAAAGTACTTTGCCATTTTTTATGATTATATTATTTTATGTTTTCATGTTATAGCTACTTTTGGTATATATTTTCGATTTCTTTTCGTTTTTTTAGATAGAGTCCCCTATATAGATTGTAATTTTCAACTGACGATATCTAGGAAACTATTGGTCAGATTATCATTGTTAAAAAGTGAAACTGTTGCACCTTTCTCTGATCTTTTCAATAAAAACATTAAAAAATAAAATTTGGTTTTAACTAAGAAATTAGGTAATTAATCTATTTCAGGATCTCTTCAAAAGTAAAGTTTGGCTATTAATTATTTTTTAGAAAAGATCATCTTTTAACATGAAAAAATCGGACTTTCCGAGACATCGTCACTTGAAAAATTTAAGCTAAAAAGGTGACAATTAGAAAAAATAATCTTCATCGATTCGAATTCTTCGTGAGGCTGTATCTCAGAAACTAACTGCTGGCATTTTAAAGTTCCAGAGAGAAAATAGTAGGAAAATTTCTAAGCTCCTCAAAACATTTTTCTTTCTTTCTAGAAGTATTAATAAAAAAGGGAAGGTATTGAAAACATATATCTTAATCAAATAGATCTAGGGTTTTTTCTCAAAACTAAGAGCACTCAGCAAGCAAAATCTAAACCTAGAAACATGTACCCTCCCTGTAAAGGCTTTTGAATTGATTTCAGTTTGAAGGTTCTCCAAATCTCTGAATTGCAAATGTAACATCCTGGAGCAGAGCTGTTAAATTCTAATAAACACTAATTGAATTGAATATATCTTAACGTAGTTATAACTTGAAAACGGTACATTTGATCAAAAAATTGTAAAATACCAAAATGTTTTTCAACAACTTTTTTGTCAAGGTTTTTGATATTTTCCAAAGCAAAACGATTTTTTCAAAAAATCATATCTTCTAAACCAGATTTTGCACCATCACGCACTTTGGCGCCGAAGATGTATTCATTAATCACCTTAAACATATAAAAAAAATCGGAAATTAAAAAAAAATCGTTGTTCTGGGAAATTGACTTTTAGTGGTAAATAATTATATCTTAAAATCGGGATTTTTCCGTGAACCTATTTTTTCCGAAAAATACTAATCATAACATTTTGCCAAAGACACCAAATCGACGAGAAAATCTTTTTCAAGATACAGAAAATTATTCATTCTCATTTTTTTTGTCCGGCCCCAAAAATTAATGCAAAATTAAATCATAAAATTTCAATTGATTTTCTTTTATTATTAATATACATTGAGAGAATGGCATGTAAATCCATCGAGTGCCAAATGTTGGTATATAAAATGCGCTTTGAAAATTGAAAAAAAGACTTAAAAATCAATAATTGATGGTTTGGTTGGTTTAGTCGGTGATCGAAAAACTTCTAATTAATTAGAAGAAAGTTATGAAAATTATAGACCGAGTCACGTAGCCTAGTGGTAACGCTTCCGCTTTGTAAGCGGTAGATCGAGGTTCAAATCCCGGCTCGGACCAACACAACTGGTGCTCGTTTCTCTTCTGGATTCGATTGCTTAGTAAAGGGAAGGTAGTGCATCGTCACAAACTGGACCTTATCAACGACACCTTAGGAATGTTATCATTAACCTTAACATGTTAACATTAGTTAAGTAAAAAACTGCCACTGAATCCGCTTTGTAAATGCCGGCCCCGATACTCTTCAAGGATGTTCCCCTCAGGAACTGGGAAAGATTTACTTTACTTATGAAAATTATAGGCACCCCATTTTTTTTTAAATCCCATCCCAATTGTAGTTTTGTAGTTAATGTTTGCTTAGTAAGCTGTTCACCCTCATTTTAATTCATATATTTTAATTCTAATAATGCCAACAAATCAGAAATTAACCCTTCTCAGCAAGATAGCGACCAATCAGCAGACCTCGAAGATTTCAGCAAGAAATTGTTGACTGACTGACTAGGAAGCTAATAGTTATAACAACTTTCGGTCAACGTCGTCATAAAAGTGTGTGTTGTATATTTCTTCCATTACTTTTTTTTTTTTTTTTTTGGGTGGAGTCTCCCAAATCATTGCCAAACACCAAGTTGGGGTTATGCCTTGCGGGGTCCGCTAGAAGCCACTGCAAGAGAGAGAGAGATGTTCGTGTGCGAGTTGATGACCACCATAAACGTGTTACTCTGGATCCGTCCCGAGAGGAAGATGAATGGATAAATTAGAGAAATAATTAGGCAAATCATAACCTCTGGTGGCAGCGGATCTTCCGTTTTCGGATCTCGTCGCGACTCAATTGGAAACTTCTTTCACTTTTTTTTTTGTTTCGTCGTCTAACGATATTGCAGGTGCGCGGACATTTGCGTGAGTGGCGGCCGCAGCTTCCAACCGCCGAGGGGCATTTGATGAGATGGCCAAGATGACAAAGTTTCGATCGCCATATCTGGCGTGGAGTCGAAAGTTTTTAATTATCAAAAAGCGCTGCTGCTGCTGCGTTTGGCCTAGTTTTCGGGGGCTCTAATCATTTCCTTTCGGGTGTTCGTGTGGATGTGTTTACTGCTGCTGGGCTGTGGAGTCCAAATGGTTCAAAGTTTTATTACCCGCCGTCAACTGATTTGATGCACTCTCGAACTTCGGACTTTTTTACGACCGAGAGGACCCATCGTTATCAGCGCCAGTTTGGAGTGTGGGCTTGGCCTGTGGACCAACTTTGGAAGGGATTTTCGGATGCTTGATTAGCTAATTGGCATTGATAGATCTGGAAACAGGTGTTTGAAATCCCATAAACTTAGCTTTGGATGGTCCGACTCGCACTGAATGAGGAGGGATATCTTAACTAATGAATTTTGCAATTTAGATTAGTGCGCCGCTGAAGGCATTTTAATTAAGATGAGGGTGACTTTTTGGGATGATGGGGGTGGAGCTGATTTGATTGCGATTTTTACTGCGCTATTTTGATACCAAAGTTGAATAACAAATTAACGAACACAGCTTTCCATGGAAGAAGTATTCATAAAACTCAGAACTTTTGTTTTCAACATGAAAAAAAAAATCTTTTTTTTTACATTTTCGTTTTTTCATTCTTTCATGATTTTTCAACATCACTGTTAGCATCCTCAAAAACGTCACCATTCCCCTCAGTTGAAGTTGATTCTTTCAAAATTTTAAACACTTTTGACTCTTTAGAACTTCTCGCCGTTGCACTCCTCAACTGCTCGTTCTCGTCCATGAGCTTCTTCAGCACCCCCAACAGCTCGGTTCGCTGAGCTCTGCATCGCTGGCTTTTCCTACTCAGACTTCTAATTTCGTCCTCTTGCTGGCAACACTGGCGCTGCTTGTTGGCCAGTGTTTCGAAAATCGCGTTGAATCGCTGCTGTTCGGCGTCACTAACCTGGAAAATTGTAATTTATTAATTTTAACTTGATTTTATTTTATATTGGAAATCTACCCCATCAAGTCTGCTGAAGTCATCGCAATGTTTTTTGAACGTTTCCTTGCAAGTTTTTATGATGTTGAGCATCCTTTTGCGAACCTCATCCAGTGCGTCCTCTGGTTTATCCACATCCAGTGGGATAATTACTTCATTTGGTTGATTTGTCTGCTCAGTTTGAGTATTTCCCGGTTCAGTCATATCTTTGAGATTTTGCTCAGCAGTTTGTAACTTTGAAATTTGGTCGTCTTTCTCAGATATCAAACGTTCTTTTGCTGCCAAATCTAGCTGAAATTTTGTCTAAAACACTAAACATTAACATTTTTGTTAAAAAAAATTACCAAATCTAACTACAACCATAGTTTTCCTCAGTTCCCGAATCTTATCGCCCAATCCAAGTGATTCCTGCTGCAGCTTAAGGATTCGCTGGTCCTTATCGTTCAGTCGTTGTCCCTCCTGCATTAGCTGCCTCTCGAGGGCTTCAATTTTAAAGTTGAGCTTGCGATTCTCAACGAGGACGGCATTCTTTTGGGCTAGCTCACGTCGTAGCTTCGCTATGGTGAGCTCTGGTTCGTCGCAGGGGGTGATCCTTGCTGCTTGGAGGTATTGACTTAGCTGGAATTTTTGTTAGATGAAGTAACTTCTAGTTACTTTTAAAGGGTCAATTCACCTCTTCAATGACATCCTTTTTCTGTTCTATAATCGTCTTTTTAGACGATCCTTTCCCTTCAAGATTTGTAGTTTCGATTACTTTCTCTTTATTCAATTCCAGCTTTGTAGAATCAGTCCCCTCACTCGGAGGACATTCCACCTTAATTTGCTCACCATTGCTGGAAGATTTTGGCCGCAGCCTTAGAATGTATTGCGGAACCTTGCCCAAAGCGTGCAGTTTTGGGGTAGATTTGGGCCGGTCTTTCGCAGCGTTGTGGGTGGCCCTAATTTTGGGGATTTTGCTAGCAGCCTTGCTCCCTTTGTCGGAGGGGCCATCTGGAGCACCGGAATCGATCTTGAGCGATTGAATGACTTTTGCTAGAAAAGGTGAAATATTTTTGATATTTTAAAATAATTTTTTTTGTCTTGAAAATTAAGCTAACCTTTCGAACCAGAGCTCATTCTGTAGAATAAAATTGACGATGACAACAAGCAAATGAGGACGGTCAAGAAAACCAACATTCTCAAAGTCAACTTTGATGACTTTTTGAAATAAATTTATTTTAATGATTTTAGTCCAAATTAAAAAATATTAATATCTAATTATCGTTGTCCAAAGACTCAGAGAGTTGATTAATAATGACAGAAGATTAAGATTATTTATTAAAAATAAAGGTAAGAATGTGGATTATGGACAAATTATAGAGTGTTTTATGAATACAAATAGTAAATCAATGATCAATTCTCTGAGTCTTTGGAAAACGAAATTTTGATCGATTTGGTGTATTCAGAAAAGTTGTAGCTATGGATAAGGACTACACTGAAAAATATGATACAGGGTAAACGAAATTTGTCATTTTTGATTTCAATTTTTGTCAATAAAACTTAATTTACAAAAATCATTTTTTTATTTTCTGATATATTTTGTTTTTTTATTTCCAAAAATGTCTACTCACTTTTTTTTTAAATATTTGCAACGACCTAACCAGAGCAATTTTTTGGAAAAATTATCAGAAACTGGTAAAATGTACTAAGTATCCTTTTTAAGGCTGTAAGATATTTTTTTTAAAAGAATTTTTTTATTGTTTATTTTTTTCATGATTTTCTGGTAGTGGATAGCAATGCTTTGATTATTTGTCATTTAAAAAAAAAAAGACTATTTCATATTCTATTTTGAATACAAATAATCATTAATTGTATAAATCAATAACATACACGATATAAATAAACATTTGGTAGCTTTTGTTGTCACATTATTTGGCATTTATTCACGTTTTTGTTTGTTTATCGTGTGAACTTTCAACTTTCAAGCTCAACTTTAATTGTTTCAACCAATTTTGAATCGTTGAAATCATTGCAGAAAAAAACACACTCTAAAAATTTATGAAAATTTAAGAGTTGATTTTTTTAATTTTTTTTCATCAGCATGTTTTAATGAGCTTTTTGTTGCATTTTCTTTTTTTAGTGTGTTCTAACATTGACCAAATTATGAAATCAATCCGACATCTACAGCCAGAGTTATTCATCTGTCTCATTGAAGACGCACTTGGCAGGAACAATGAGACAGCTGGGGAACAATGAGACACTCTACGAAAAGCAATACTTTTCTAGTAAAACACCATATTTTTGTATTGTTCCAGTACAGGTGATTTGCCTTGAACATTTTAGAGCAATTTTGCCAACATGAAACTTCAATTAACAAAAGTTATACTAAAAAGTTTTTAAAGTTTGTAAAATCGATATATTTATACCAAATAACTTTGTATGTTTGGTTAAATGAAGTTAAAACTCTACAAATATGTCAAAAATCACTTTCAATTCATGTTTTGGAAGATTTACATGGATTTTGAAATGTTTAATGAAGAAAAATCAAAGTGTCTCATTGTTACCCATGGGCTAAAATGAGTGGGGAACAATGAGACAGCCCTGGATTCTGGGTATATTCTAAATTTTGGTCAAACCTAATGAAAGGACATTGTAGCCCAACTCAATCCCTATGGAACGTCGAAAGAAATTTGAAGAAATATTAGTTTTGGTGTAAATGGCAGCCTACGGGCGAAAAGTATTTTTGTCCATAATTTACTTTACACCCCAGAATCAAACATTTATGAATTGTAACACGAAAAAGTTACTCGAATTAATATATTTATTTAGCAATCAAGTAACAATAGTATGTTAACGTTTTCCACGCTTGCCGTGGGCTTTCTTCTTAGCTCTCGGCTTAGACTGACGAGTCTTCACACGTCCCACGAAGACCAGCCCCGGCGTTGGTTGATCTTCATGGGTAGTGGTGTTGATCTCCGAATCCTTGACCTCGAGAAGATCGTTGTTGTTGTGAC
The DNA here is from genome assembly GCF_015732765.1 of Culex quinquefasciatus. Classification (NCBI taxonomy): domain Eukaryota; kingdom Metazoa; phylum Arthropoda; class Insecta; order Diptera; family Culicidae; genus Culex; species Culex quinquefasciatus. The sequence goes on along the minus strand of NC_051862.1, from coordinate 16,963,287 downwards.
CTTCGGCAGCCTCGTTACAGAATAACTTTTCCAGGGAGCGTCCATAACCAAAGCCACTATCATAGCAGACGTGTATCAAGTAGATACACCTTTCCCCCAAATATTAGCCTGATTTTTTTGAAACTACGACTTGTGAGAGCCATTTTATCATTGTTTCCTGTGTCTCATTGATGACTACGCTACCCTAAGCAGTGATCCAGACTATGTCTTAACGATTTTTTTAAAACAATTTAATTGATAATTGTTTAATTATTTAGTAGAAAACGTAAAATACAAGCAGAAATTAAAAAAAAAGTGGCTGAAAAAACAGAAAAGGCAATATAAATAATTTCAAAAACAAGAAAACATAAAACAAAAGAAGTTAAGGTTTTCTTCGATCAAAAGGTACTCAAAATTCGAAGAAAAACGGGCATTAGAGGATGGTTTTGTTACTATACTTTTAAGTTGAATTGTTGGTGATTTCAAGATGCAATTTGAAAAGCTTTATTTTTTGAAGGAATCTGTCTTGAAGACACACAATCATATTTGGGAATAGTATCAAATTGTATTTAATGTTAGATACTTAAAAGTCAAATTTAAGCAATATTTTGGTAAATCACCCCATTACACCATATCTCACCATCTTTTTCATTAACGATGACCACGCCGTGCAACGAACCGCGTTGGCTCTAATTTGACACTTCCGGAGTTTCCTGCTAATCTCCCTCCATTCTCTGTCCATCTGGCCAACGGTTATTACAAATCTCATTATCTCCCTTCCAGAAAAAAAAACCGTGTTCTAATTTCCAAGTGCTCGCTTTGTTCCACCACTCTGAATTAGCGCCCCCTGTTTTAGACCCTCAATTTCCGCGCACGGTCATAAACTTCCAGCCACATCCAAAAACATCGAAAATAGTTTTTTTTGAAAGCTCGAGGAATCACGCGATCAAAGTGCCACCATAGTGTTCACCTGCGAATAAATTTGATGATTTTGAGCTAGCAGTATGGGGGGGCTAAAACAAATAACAAATTATCCAAATTTATGACCCCCGTCGACCAGAAGCCCTTAGAGCGGGTGCAGCTAAGTTGGCCCGTGTGCACCTGAGCAGAACAAACACGTGAGCTAATTTCACGAGGGGGTGAGCATTTATGATTGTGGTCATGTCTGTGGGTGAGTTTAATGCCCTTTCTTGAAATGGTGATGACATGGGTGTGGAAACAAAACGTTGTTTTTTTTTGTTTTTTTTTTCAAACCGCCTTTTACGAACCAAAAATTGACCAAATTTTTTTTTCCTTTAATGAAGTTCTAGATTTTTCAAATTTTATTATAAATAAATGTTTAAAAGTTTCCATTTCAAACTTAAGATGATGTTGGAACAAATAAATCATGTTTTGATTAAAGGTCTAATCGTACAATACCCACCCGTAATTTGACAACTCTTCATGCGAATAAGTAAACATTAATTTACCCTTGAAAGTTACACATCAGCTAACCTCAAAATCATCCTTTAAATACTGGTACGATTTTGCCTCTTCATGATGAACGTTACGATTGGGTTCGCTACTGCCTCAAACTTGGAAAGCTCTTTTCCAGCTGTCTTGGTGTGTACTCCACGCCCACATCCCAACCCACTTTGCACAGTCCTCTGAATTGGTTGTGAGTTATGAGTGCAAACAAATAAACATTTTTCAATATTCATATCCCGTTGCACACTACTGCTGCTGCTGCTGCTGTTTTGAGTACATGCTCTTCAAAACACTCTTCAGAAAAGAGGGAGGTTTGAATGATTTGTAATACCTAAAAAAAATAATTAAATTATTCTTTAACAAAGTTATCTGCCATCTTAGAAAGTTTTTAGCAAAACATGGTTCAAATTTCTAAACAACATTTAAACTCTCTCAAAACGCACTTTAACAATTTGAAGCCAACTACAATTCACTAGCAGCAACCCAACCCTCAAAGCACAAATCGGTGCAAAATGGGAGGTTGGTTTTGTACCGCAACTATTCTCAAAAACCAACCCCAGTCTCTTATGTTTCCAACCTCCCTCCCCCAAAGCTCACCCACACAACAAATAATACTGCATATGCACTTCGGTGTTTCCCCCCCTCCACTCACCCTGTCCAAGAACCATATCTCAAACCTTTCACTGCCAGCTGCCGTTTGCTAGTTTACTTGTGTTGTAGGTGGTTTTCCTTCCTACCCCCTTTCCCCTGCTTTTGACTCCCAACTCGTGCACTTTTCCACCACACCATCCTTGCGTTGGGATCGATGTTTGCACTCACTTTAAAGGTGGAAAATATCGACTACTTGTTTGTGTGCATGTGTGAATGTGTGTGTTTGCATATAGTTATGGACTCTATCAAATACACACTTGCCGTTATTGGTTGGGGTGTTTACTTAGGGGGGGTTCCTGTGAGGGAAAACTTGAATTTAAGATTTTATTATCAGAAGTTTCAATCAAATTGAATTCAAAAAAATAAAAAAACTGTAAGTAATTGAGAAGACATCATAACCACCCTACCAAGAAACCATTCCACCTAGGACTGTTTTATTCAATAAACTTTTCGTTTATCGTGCCCGTGCCTTATTTATGAACGGAAAGATCCCACCATCAGAGTGGCGATGAAGGGGTATAGAATAGAAAATGTCGTGTGTTGTTGCCTAGTAGGACTGTTTTCATTGTTGGGAAAATATTTATAAAAGTGGTTTCAAATTAAAAATCAAACATAAAAATATACTATTTTGGAACTGTGCCTTAGGATAATGTTGATTTATACCAAATATTGGCAGACATTCTCATTAAATTTTCCTCTGCTACAAACAAAAAGGTCAATTAAAATTTCATTTCATTTTTTGTCTCCCATCCCCTTCAGAAGTTTCCCATAAATAATACGGGATAAAAATATTGTAAAAAAAAAAATTTAAATTACAAAAACTTATTTTATCGATTTTAAGTTATTTTGTTGTTTATTTTAATCAAAAGATGCACTAAAAGGCTTTTTACTACTATTCAAATTCAGAAGTAAGCTTATCGTTGAGAACTTTTAGCATTAATTCATTGAATTATGAACAAATAATAGTGTGGCATCACTGTAACAATGTAGGTATAAATGCAACTTATGTAGCCTTATGTTTCTGAATTTGGAAAATTATGCTTAGAACTTTAAATTTAGTTTTTTTCTTCTCAGAGCCTAAGAAAAAAAATGCCGAAACGTCGGAAATTGAAACAATACATTGTTTTGTTAAATTTGTTTTTTAAAGCCTAATTTGAACTTGAACAATTTTCCACCAAAAACCGGAAATATTTTTTTTATATTTTTTAGAAACACTATTCAGATTTTGCCTATTGTTTAACCTGTTTGTTTTATTTTTAAAGCAAAATAGAATTTCCCAAATTCTTCACATTTTAATTTTTGATTTTTTTTATAAAGAAAAGTATGTGTTTTTTGAAACATTAGAAATTTTACTCGGAACAACTTTTTGCCTCCAGTTTCTAGTATTAAGAGCGAGTCCACGAACAGGGCATACCCCTTTGTATGGGACGTCGTTTGGACCCCACCAATCTGCCTGAAATTTTCAGGGGTTGTTTGTACATGTAAAACTAGCATCTGGCCAAAATATGAGCACTTTAGGTCAACGGGAAGTGGGGCAAATCGGGACACAAAGTTTGAAGGTTTAAAATCGTCAAAAATCTTAAAAAGGCTATAACTTTGGCAAAATTCAATTTAATTTCAAAATTCAAAATGCATCTGAAAGGGCTTAAAAATGCAACAAAATGCAGGGTAGAGCATCTCAATTGGTTATTTCTAAAGGGAGTTATTGGCATTTTAGTGAAAAATAGCATAATTTTCAAACTCAAATAAAAAAGTGTTCCATCCAGATATCAACTCGGTTCGACCTGCAGCTTGTAGGGGACATCTGGGACTACCATTTGAAACTAAGAAAGCTTTGGGTAAGGCAGTTTAACAGTTTAAATAGACACTTTTACTTTTAGTGAATTTTTTGGTCTAAAATTTTTGCTCCGGGGACTCCTTAGATCAAATGTTTCGGTGATAATTTCACCATATTCGTGTTCCTCAGACAATTTTACATTAGAAACATGCACACAAATGTTTATTTTCATCCATTTTAATCCTTTAAAAAATTAAAGTTAAAAGAAATCTTTGAATCACATTTATTGAAAATCAAGTTCGTTTCCAAGGATACTAGATGACACCAGATAAAAAGCAGCTTCTTAATTTTTTTTAACTTTAATTTTTTAAAGGGTTAAAATGGATGAAAATAAACATTTGTGTGCATGTTTCTAATGTAAAATTGTCTCAGGAACACGAATATGGTGAAATTATCACCGAAACATTTGATCTAAGGGGTCCCAGAAAAATTTTAGACCAAAAATTCACTAAAAGTAAAAGTGTCTATTTAAACTGTTAAACTGCCTTACCCAAAGCGTTCTTAGTTTCAAATGGTAGTCCCAGATGTCCCCTACAAGCTGCAGGTCGAACCGAGTTGATATCTGGATGGAACACTTTTTATTTGAGTTTGAAAATTATTATTTTCACTAAAATGCCAATAACTCCCTTTAGATTTAACCAATCGGGGTGCTCTACCCTGCATTTTGTTGCATTTTTTAAGCCCTTTCAGACGCATTTTAAATTTTGAAATTAAATTGAATTTTGCCTTAGTTATAGCCTTTTTAAGATTTTTGACGTTTTTAAACCTTCAAACTTAGTGTCCCGATTTGCCCCACTTCCCGTTGACCTAGAGTGCTCATATTTTGGCCAGATGCTAGTTTTACATGTACAAACAACCCCTGAAAATTTCAGGCAGATTAGTGAGGTCGATGCGAGATGGGTATGCTTTGCTCGTGGACTCGCTCTTAAATCAAATTTGAAATCGAAAAGTACTTTTCAGATTTTTTTTTGATAAAGTGCAGGGTTTTTCAAGATATAGCCACCGTAAGTTTTATTTCGAAAATGAAAATGTCCGGTTTTTGGGATTTTTTAAAATGGTGTCTATGATTGTCGATTCCTGACTATTTTTTTTAAAGATGAGCGAAATTCCAATAAATTTTCCCAAAAGACATTTAAGATTGGATCTGTGGTTGCTGAAATACAGCGAATAAAAGCAAAAGAAACAAAACAATTTAAGGTGACACGGGACGCCAGTCCTTGGACAATTTCTGTTCAACTAAAATCAATTTCTGAACTTGGAAGATTCTGATCGTCTGCAACAGACAGAACTTGTTTAATTTACGACGTTTTCCGTAAAGGTGCTTCACGTAAAGGTGCTTCGAAAAACTCGAGTCGTGATGTCAATATGACGCTGCCTTCCCATTTCACCTAAACTTTTTTCAAGTCTCACTCAAACCCAAGCATTTTATTTGCTAGTACCAATATCTCAGAAAATAATGGTCCTATTTTCAAGTTAATAAATTAAACATTTGTGAAATTTTCGAATATTTTGGAATAAAATATTTTTTAAATTTTTGGATATAAACTAACATTTTAAATTGGTCAAATATTAAATTTAATGCTAAAAATATTTTTTCGAGTAAAATTTCTACTTTTCCTAAAAACGCATATTTTTTTAAATTTTGGCGGCAAAATTGTTTTGCATGCTTTTTTATGGCTCAAAAGTTGTGGTTTTCCTTTCATATATTTTTTAAAAATAAAAACAAAAAATTTGGCTCGCGAGAAATACATTTTTTGTGAAAAAATTTATTCAATTTTGTCCATGTAACAATATTCTCTGAGTAGTCCTCATAGGTCACACTATTCCTTCAAAAGATACAAATTTTCTAATATCTACGTATCATTGTTGTACGAACAGCTGTTAAAATTGAATGGAGCTTGGTTGTTTCTTTGGTCCTGGGAAAGGCCCCCTTAAAGTTGCAAAAAGTGGTCGAAATAGGCCGAATTGATGGAGAATTTCTCAAATGAAAATATTGATTGTCATTTGAAAAATGTTGTAGGCGTCATCCATAAAGTATGTCACGCTAAAATCGGCCAAAATCAACCCCCCCTCCCCCTTATGTCACACTTTGTCACGCTGGCTCCAACCCCCTTCGAAAAGTACGTCACATTCTGTAGACTCCCCCATATTGATTTTTTGAATAATTATTACATCGACGTCGTCGTGCTATCTTGTCGCACCCGCCATTTTGACGTTCCGAGAAAAACGCGTTTTAATGTTTGACCTTGAATATACAAAAACGAGAGCACGCAATGTAAACAATAACATACACGTTTTGTTTGGCTGACCATTCTGTGCATTGTCCCGAAGTTTGGTTGAAGTTGGTTGCTGGAGTCCCGAGTTATAATTACAAATGTTTACGGTAGTCTAGCTTGTACGTGCGACAAACGCATCCTGACTTTCCTGGCCTGAAATCCCTTTGGCCTTTTGTCACACTTACATCAATTTTCAGGGAGTGACAAGATAGCACGCCAAGATTGAAACTACTTTCATATGTAAAGTGACAAAAATGCACGGAGTTTTTCGGCTTTTGTTGAATATCTCAGGATTGAAATCGAATTTTGGGGATCTGTGAAGGTCAAAAGGTGCGGCATTGTGAGCTGCACAAAATGGCGTTCTTAACTCAATTTGGCCCAAAATGCACGTACGACAAGTTAGCACGATGGTGACGACATGATTTATAAATAGGGTTATTTATAAATTCTGAGTTCAATCGAGAAAGTTTTTAATTTTGCAGGTTGTGTTTAGATTTTTATTTTTATTTTGTTGAACGTGTAGTAATAGAAATCACCATCTACAGTTTTTTTTGAAAATCTAATGATTAAAGCATATTAAATCTATCATCGAAAACTCTGTTTCTTAAAGACTTGTGTTGTGTTTAAATTATGAGTAAATTTTATTAAAAAAAAAACTTTTTTTTAGACATATTCTTTGACTGAATTTTCAGTATTCAGGAAATCGTCTAGCGTGACGTCACGGTCTCACGGACCCCCCCTCTCCCCCTTGTCACACTTTGTCACGCTTGCGACCACTCCCCCTCCCTCCCTAGAGCGTGACGTACTTTATGGATGACGCCTTAAGGTGTTCAACGCAATAAGTTGTCTTATATTAATTACTTTTGATTTTACCTTGATGTTAATAAAAGCTATTCATGTGTTTTTGGCTGATCCAAATCCTAGGCAACCCCCTCAAATTTAAAAACTAAGCCATTATAAAGCTAAATTCTAAATTTGAACTTATTCTGATTATATGGGAAACATCAACCATTCTAATTTTTGTCTTTACATTTAATTTCCAATCTTCACCAATTCATGTGTGTAAAAAATATGAAAATATATTGAAATAACAAGCCACAGTTTAAACATTCCAATGAAAAAAAATGTCTTAAATCATCATTCTGGTAAATTTCTAAAAATTTTCATGATCTTCGTATTTTTTTTAAATTATAATGAAAATTTGTCCATTCCTTACGTCAAAAAAAGCAATTTTGCATCATAATGTTTTTAATACAAGTCTCTTTGAAAAAATCGAAAAGGTCATTCAAATTTGGCATGAGAAAAATCGATAATCTGTACCTCGAGAAGGAATTCAATGATCGATTTATTAATTTGAATTTTCAGAAAAAAGGTACCGGGAAAATTAAATTTCTCGATATTTTTACTTGTCATTTTACTACGTAAAGTTGAATCCCCAAAATTTTAATTTTCATATATTGAAACAGTTTTGATTTTTTTTTAAGGTAAAGCTCCTCGCTAAGAATATTTTCGAAAAGCTAATTAATTTTAATTTGTTGATCAAACTGAAATACAGTCTCTTGAAGTTTAAATTTTGAAAAAAATGTTTTTTTCCTAGGGTCATCTAATTAGTTACTTTATGTTGTGTACGTACATCAAACTTAAGGAAAAACATCAGTGAGTTTGATAATTGGTACCATGAAAGAAGGACTCTTTCCAACATTTTTAGGGGTGAATCGAAACAGGTTGGAGCAAATTTTTGTATAGTTTTTTAGATTTTAGTGGGATTTTATAATCTGTTGAAGAAAAAAAAAATATTCGTAAAATTTCTTATGCTTTGAGAGACCTTAACACATATTTGACCTCCAAAAAAAGTTTTCGATCCAAACTTACCAGATTTCTTGCTTTCCTTGAAATTTACCCAAAATCAATGCTGGAAGATCCAAGACAAACAAATTATATTTTTTAATATAAAAAAAACAAATAGAATAAGTTTAAGTAAAAACTAACAATCTGATCACAAACACAAATATGTTTTTGCAACAAAGAGCCACAAAAGCCTATGAAGCCAAAACTAGTCACAATCGTTAGCCAAATTGCACAAAAAACTACTACTGCCCCAATTTGTGCTCGCTTAGGGTATAGCCGTAGCCATTTCCAGAAATTAATTTGCTGAAGTACCAACTGTGTTCCACACACATTTATTGCATCCATGGACGTTGGTGGAATCCACGTGGGCTTGATCCGTGTGGTGGAGAAGCCATCTGCCTGCAAAGCGCTCCAAAATAAAGGTATTATCACGTCTCTAGGGGAGGGTGACCAACGCTTGGTCACTGTTGTCACGATTCTCCTGTCGTTGGCCCCAAAAATCCTGGAGGCCGACGACTGCAGAAGCAAAAAAAAAATCAGTTGTGCCAGCTGTGGACACGTGGTCGCCAGCAAAATTAGTAGCCACGCACGCACTACAACTAGTACGGCTTTCCGGAGGGGTAGTCCGGAAGCCTTGGTCAGGGCCAGATTTACGATTCAAAGGCCCTGGTCAACAGTTGCAGAAGAAAGAGACAATAACCTCGAATGAGCTGCCGGCTGCTGCTGCTTCAGGAGAGGACTGGCAAGAGCTGGCTCACAAATTTAATTAAAATTCACTGAAGGCTGCTGCCGGTGCCACGTCACATTCATCGGTTCCGGAAGTGGCTGGTAGGACTCGGACACAAAACCATGAACCACAGATTTGTGCGATTTCCGGGTGGGTTGTGGTGCGGTATGGACGTGTTGGCAGGCAGGAGTTATTAGACAATGTGTGTTGTCGGCAATAAAAATACGATGAAACATTGTGAGTTATCCACGGGATTGAAGAAAAGTTAAATAACAAAAATTCAAAAATAGTTTTGAAATCTCTGCCATTTTTCGTTACTCCGAGCAACTCCAAGTTTGCTGATCTGACAGGTCTATCGCTCCAACTGCCAACAACACGCGCAGCAGCAGCAATTACAACTCGGTTTCAGTTGGTCGATCAAAGGGATGGCCTCTTCAAACCATAACTTCGTCATGTTGGATTAGCCCTCCTAGAGCGGGTTCCGCAGAACAAACGCAGTTTAACTTTTCGGGAAGGAAATGAGCACAACTCAACTCAACTCCAGAGCCAGCGACAAAGTTCCAAAGTCGTTTGCTGCTGGAACTAGAGTGTCGTCAGCTGGCTGCTGTTGTCATGCGTTGCAGGCCATTTCCAGTCGCAATGCTGGCGCTGGCAGCGAACGGGTACCAAGTTTTATTTTTTAATTAAATTTTATGGCCCTGGCACTAGTAGTGATGCTGCTGCTGGTTCTTTCACTAGTGATGGTGGTGAATCACTTGCATGTGACAATGTTTCATTTTTATCTACTCCGGTTAGTGTTTTATGATAAAGAGACACTTTGTTTTGTGATAAAGTAGTTGTTTAAAATAACAACTTTAAGGAATTTGACATAACCTTGAACCTTCACTCCAAAAGTGTTGCTTCCGTCCGGTAGTTCTCACGAACTGGCCACTTGGCCCAGATATAAATAAAAACCAATTTGACCATCTGGTCAGCAGCTGAAAATGAGACGAAACCGACATAAAAACTGTGTGCGTTTCGCTCTAAATTCTGTCAATTTCGAATTCCGTTCACGTGTGGACCGAAACGATCCATCACGACCGTCTTTACGGCCGACTGTCCTCCGGATAACGTCCGGTCTACTCATGGACGTGGCCTGCAGATGACCGGGTTTTCATGGGTCTGTTCCATTTTTAGTGCGATGCGATACCGTGACTAACATCTCAAGGAATTAAATCGTTTAGTTGATTGATCTTTAAAAAAAAAATAAAAAAAATAAAAAAAAGTTTTCAAAAATTTAAATAAAAAAATTAATAATACTGAATCTAACTGATTCTGACTCCTGACTCCTGACTCCTGACTCCTGACTCCTGACTCCTGACTCCTGACTCCTGACTCCTGACTCCTGACTCCTGACTCCTGACTCCTGACTCCTGACTCCTGACTCCTGACTCCTGACTCCTGACTCCTGACTCCTGACTCCTGACTCCTGACTCCTGACTCCTGACTCCTGACTCCTGACTCCTGACTCCTGACTCCTGACTCCTGACTCCTGACTCCTGACTCCTGACTCCTGACTCCTGACTCCTGACTCCTGACTCCTGACTCCTGACTCCTGACTCCTGACTCCTGACTCCTGACTCCTGACTCCTGACTCCTGACTCCTGACTCCTGACTCCTGACTCTTCGTTCAACTTGAACTCTAACTTTTTCCAAGGGTTATCCTTTTCCGATTTTGAAAAAGAGACACTAACTACATAAAAAGACGTCGACAAGAAATCAACCAGAACCAGAAGCCTTCACGACGATTCAAACATAAATAATTCAACCCGGGCACTACTGGTCATCCCTTTTCCCAAAGATATCCCTCGGGGGGATCTCATTTTCGGGTTCGATGTTTGTAAAGTAATAAAATTAAAAATAAAAGCCAAACCCGGTGATGCATGTCAAGCAGCAGCAGGAAGTGACCAGCGTGGGTTAAAGGATCACGTCCGCTTTTTTATTTGTTGCTCCCTTTTTCGGGCAAGTTTTATTAGCTGCCGCTAATGAGATATCCCAAGTTTAAAGGTTGCCGGTTTTTTTTCATCCCCTTGCAAGCGTAACCCGTCGGAAATTATTAGCATATTTCTGTTACTTTGCAAACTATTTTATTACCGCGTGGCTTCTTGGAACAGATGTCCAACGGGGGGACCCTTAAGTGGGTGCTGGAATGCATCCCAAGCGGATTCTGGGCGAGAAAAAAAATATCGTGGGAATGAAGGTCGCGCAAAAAAAGCTCTTTGCTCGCTGCAAGACAAGTTCATTATCAAATTATGAAATTGTTTATGAATTTATATTACGAAATTAAGTGGCTCGCCTCGGGATGGAAGTTTGCTCGAGAGGGTTCGTGCTTTCTGCGGTAAAATGTGCTAGAGTAAATACTGGTGGGAAATGTACTCAGTTGAAAAATATGATGATATTTATTTTTATTGACAATATGTCACAGTCAAAGTATAAATCGGCTTCTTTTAGATATCCTAGATTTTTTAAAAGTTATTCTGTACAGTTTTCATTTTGAAGTTCATTTTGAGTTCATTTTGAAATGGGTTTTTGCCTTCCTCACCTCAATGAGGAAAGGCTATAAAATCACTCAAAAAATGAACTTCTGTATTCGACCTCGTAGACCCACCTTCACGTATACCTATCGACAAGACCCACAAGACCCTAGTTAATATTATGAATTTTAGATAAGTACTTCAAAAGTTATGCTAAAAAAACGATTTTAGCGAAATTCCGGAAGATTGTAAAAAGGGTGGTTTTTGTAAGAAACTCCGTAATGCTATACATTTTTAGAAAGGTAACAAAAAGACCTTTTCAACATTTTGACAACCCTATCGAAAGTTATAAGCATTTAAGTGTTATTTATGAACCTTTTAGAGGCCGGATCGCAGATAATTTGATGAAAACTTTGTCCGGATCTATCATGCAACTTGTCGTTGGATAGGTATTCAAAAGACCTTTCCAAAGAGTTTAAAAGATTTAAGATCTGATAACCCTGATGATATACCTGATGGTATGAATAATGAATCAAGTTGATAGAACACTGAAAGGTCCGCCCTTTTGTATCTATTTTGGATAGCGTTACCATCTAAATGTGAGGAAGGCACCAACCACCTAAAGGTGGATTAAGTAACGTGTTTTAATGAAAATTGAAAATTAATTTGGCTGAAACCCGTTTTCCTGAATTTTTCTGCTGTCATTATTATTGTTACTTTTTGCGTTACTCTTGTTTCGTCGTTCGCGTCTGTCGCGAGTGACGATAAACGACCATGATCGACACATCCAACTTTTTCAAAACTTTTTTTTCGTAAAATAGCGATAATTTATGATGGTTACAAACATATCAATTTATGTAATTGTCTGCTCTACAACTTTCCAAAACATTATTACACTCAGAAAAATAAACCTGCATAATGAGCATGAGCATGGTTGACTGCCAATGAGCTGCTACTCCGTTATTGACAGATCAGCTGAAGTTAAACAATGAATCAAAAATGATCAGTGGGAGCCAACCATTCGTTCACTGTTTAACCTCTGAAGATCCCAACTTTATTAGTCAATACCGGCGCCCTCCCAAGAAGCCTGCAGTTCAACGAAAGGGAGGAATGTTAGTCCGATAGTTGAAGTTGCAGACTCATCAAGCACATAGTTTTTCGCTGATACCGCTTGAGACCGTTGAATCCACAGCATCTCCTTCAAGCATCACGTGATTATTTATATTTTTTGGGTTAGAAGGATAAGGTATTGGCTTTTCGATGCCTCCCGAGCTACGACGCTATGGAGAGGACTTTCATAACAGACCCGTGGGCGTTAAGTAAAACGTTTCATGTGATAAAAGTACAACTTTAAATAAGGTTATTGGCCAGATGTGTTCGAAATGGTCCAACTTTAGTAGTTTATTTTGAACAAAAATTGAGAAAAATCATTGCAAAAACATATACTTTCTTTGAACGTAAATTGCGTTAAAATTTTACATTAAAAAAACAGTATCTTTCAATTTAAATCCAGCAGTTTTTGAACTTTTTTACAGTTTGCAGAGTCTTTGTTTTGGTTCCGTAATGAACAGCTGTTCTTTTGTTCTGGCTTTGTTTTGGTGCCGTAAATGACAGCTCTCTTTTGTTCTAGTGACATAATTGACAGCTGATGATGGCTGCGGTTGAGCTGCCTGTAGTGAGATATAGATATCGCCCCCTGGAAAAAAAAAGAAATTTTAAAATATTTTTTTTAAATTAAATGAAAAAAATACCCTTCTGGGTTGATTCACATTCAAAAAAAAAAAAACATTAAATTTCCCTTAAAATGACATTCCAAACATTTTTACAGTTCAGTATTTTCTAATATCGATATCTCAGCAACTAATGGTTCTATTTTCAATGTTTAAACATGAAACATTCGTGAAATTTTTCGATCTTTTCGAAAACAATACTTCTATATGGCTCATAAGTTGCGGGTTTCTTTTCCCCTAAAACATATTTAAAAATCTCGAAAATCAAAATTACGTATTTTGGGAAATTGGGGTTTAAAAAAAAATTAAAAATCGACAAATATTTTTTTCTGTGTGTATACAATTTTTCTCAATAGTCATCTATAATATCTACAACTTTTCCGAAGACACCAAATCAATCAAAAAAATCCTCGAAAAGTAACAGATTTTAGAATATTTACGTACCATTTTAGTGTGGACAGCTCCCAAAATTGTATGGGTGAACCAATGAGATAAAATGGCTTCTCTAGTCATAGGGAAGGCCTCCACAAAGTTTGAGAGAAATTAAAAAAATACAAAAAATTAAAATGGTCCAAATTGGCTGATTTCGTGGACAATTGCTTATGTTCAAATATTGAAGAGGTAGTACCGCCTCTCCGTCACGATATATCAAAACATGGACCTCGAATTCGTGATCAGGGACAAATGTTACCCTTTTGGACAAAGTTTCACGCAAATCGAAGAGGGGTCAGTGCAACTTTTTCCGATTTGGTGTGAGTTGGTTCTATTTCCCATAAGAATGGGTTATTATCTGTTTTGTAGATAAAGAGTGTTAGAAGAATTTTATAAATAATTTAGATCAAGTGTCAGATTTTTGCTATACCAAACCGTTGAAAACTGCAACCAAATGTAATTGGTAAACTGTCACATTTGACAAATTGCTCGTCATTAAAATCTTGATCGACAAATGTTGGCCGGTTGTCCCCAACGAAAAAAAAACGCTCTCCCAAATGGGACACAAATTAAAATTTTATTTCACCACGCGCTAGAATTTTTTTCCCTCGACTCAGCCCAGATCGAATACCCGATTCGGCAATAAATTTGATTAAAGTTTTTTTTTGTGTGTGCCCGCTCTCGTCATCAGCTTGGGAGAGAGCTTCCCATCGAATTTTCCGCCAAAAAGTGGAAACTGCGGGACTTTCCCAACGGTAATTGGATCATCCAATTTTTGTCGTTTGCCTCAGCCTCTTTTGCGGGGCCCACAAATGGACGGTTTTCGGGCCTTGAGAGGGGGGGGGGGGGGAAGCCTTGGGAATTCAATTCACTTTATGCATCCAAAATTTGGCGCATTTTTTTGTCTGTTCGCTTCACCAAATCCAATAACCTACATAGTTGTCGTACGGTTTTTTTTCCGTCCTGACAAAATCATCCAAAGCTGCACATTTCAATGGCAGTTTTTTTGGGGGGAAGGACTCCGGTTCGAGGTCAGTTGGCCAGGGACCATTACTGGATTTGAAAATGGGCCCCGGTTTGCTAGCTTTTCCGGAGCGTTCATTATTTTTCAAACAACTAGAAAAGCAAACATCAAACAAAAAGCACCACCCAGAGTGAACTAACGTTAGCCATCAACCAGCTGCTGCCCGGGGTTTTCCGTGTGTGTATATTTTCCAATCTCGGTGGGGAAAAATAGCCGTGGAAAAGCGTGGAAAATTCTGCATGTGGGATGTTTGTTTGGGCGTGGGAAAACATGGTAATATATATTGGAAAGCTGCTCTCAATTCAATGGGTTAGAGTTGTAAAAAATGTATGGAGAATGAAAAAAACAGCGTTCTGAAAAGAGGCTTTCACTGAACGGGTTCATACTTTTAATCCATTGAATAGCATTGCTAATGGATTTTCCATGAACTGCGCACCATACCGTGCCGATAATCTGGCGAACGGTAAAGTGCAGTCATATCAAAAGATATGAAATCATTGAGTGGAATTTTATACTGTGAAATGTTGGAATGACCTTTGAGCAATGCCCGGTGCACACAGATCAAACAGTTTGGATTAGATTACATGGATTGAAAAGCTTTTCCGTTTCATTGAAGCGAACAGGTTGTTGATTTTGTGAATGAAACAGTCGCATGGAACTGGTTGATGGTTAATGGTGGAATCAACAATGTTGACGTAGCTTTACAGCAGTGATGAAAGGATTTTTTATACAAAAAATTCTACAAACAAATTGAACAAGTACAATTCCAGTGCTTTTTTTTTTTTTAAATGGACCAATAAACTATTGTCTTTCATATGTTTATAGGACCTAATGAAAAAAAAAATCTAGAATGCAACTAAAAGTCAACTAAATATTAACATATATTATATTAAATTCTCAAATCTTCAAATTCTCAAATTCTCAAATTCTCAAATTCTCAAATTCTCAAATTCTCAAATTCTCAAATTCTTTTCTGTTTTTTTGCTTTTTGCTTTTTGCTTTTTGCTTTTTGCTTTTTGCTTTTTGCTTTTTGCTTTTTGCTTTTTGCTTTTTGCTTTTTGCTTTTTGCTTTTTGCTTTTTGCTTTTTGCTTTTTGCTTTTTGCTTTTTGCTTTTTGCTTTTTGCTTTTTGCTTTTTGCTTTTTGCTTTTTGCTTTTTGCTTTTTGCTTTTTGCTTTTTGCTTTTTGCTTTTTGCTTTTTGCTTTTTGCTTTCTGCTTTTAATGTTTAACATTCAAATTTTATTTAAATTTTTATTTTCTACATTCAAAATTGTGTTTTGCTGTATCGCGTTCAATTGTTATATAATTTCTCGATTTATTTTTAAAATATTCTTTAATTGAACACAAAAGTTTACCCAACCTGACTTTCCCTCCATTTAATCAACAAGCCAATACACTAGTCTCAAAACTTTTTCCCAATCAGCAACAACCCGAAAACCACTTGAACCTCTCTCAATGAAAAAAACCTCCAAAAAACTCCAACTGCCAATTCCACCTCGGTTCACTAACTTCCTCCCTTTTTTTTTCGTTCGAAATCGAACCAAAAAAATGAAAAACGACACTCGAACATTTTTAAACAAATTAAAGAAAATAAAATTCCACTCGACTAATGCTCTCGAAGTCTGCTTTTTTTCTCCTCGCCCCAGAAATTGGTTCGATTCTTCCAGGTTCTCTCTGGTTGGGCCAGAAGCCTCTCCAAGAAATTAAGGCTTCCCCGAGACGATGTCCTTTCTCTGGCCCGAGACCCGGACTTTGGACCACCACCGCACACGGGCAAAGAAGATTATTACATTTGCCAAACAAGATTAACTTTTGTTCGAGTGGGGTTTTTTTTTCTCTTGCTGAAGGCTGGACACGACGACGGAAAATAAGTTTTCGGTTCAATTGAGTTGATTTCCGTGTGTTCCGTGAGCTTTCGGAATAAAGCGGTAGCGGGGAAAAGTTTTTTTTTTCTTTTTTTTCTGGGAAGTGAACTCGAGATGAGGCAGCTGAATTAGCTGACAACCGGCTGAAAGGAATGAATTAGTCCGAAGTTGGGAGGAAAAGTTTCTCGCGTCCACGTGGAAATGGGCTGTGGGAGGTAGTTTACTTCTCATTGTTAGTTTTCTTGAAATAAATTGGAAGAAATTTACTGGATGACTGGTACTGTAAAGTTGCGGCTACCTTAAAGGTATTTTTTGTAATTTTTGAAAAAAGACATTTGCATTCACAATTTTTGTAAAAAAATAAAACCCAGTATCAATTTTGGTTTAATCGGCATGGAAGCTTTCATTTCGACAAGATCATAACCAGTCATCTCCCCGGGACTTTTCAGCATGCAAAAAAGGGAACATATTTTGCGGTCAAACTCAGCATCCTGCAGCAAATCCAGAGTAGATCCAGAGAGAGAAGACCCATCTAATAATGCACAATCAATAATTTCGCCCAAACGAAACGCAAAACCACAAAACGATTTCGAGCGGTCGAACAAAGTCAATAAAATGTGCTTTTGGAAAATTTAATTTTACAATTCCAAACACACAGAGAGCATCCTGGCGAAAGCTCTTTTCCTTCCCACACCCCCCCCCCCCCTCATGTTCCTTCCTCTGGGATCCCAAACTGACACAATATTGTGCACAATTGCATCCCACCACCCAAAACCACCCACCATACCATAAGGGGCTCAAATTCTGCATCCCAGCATATGTGGTGTGCCCTCCCTCCCCTCTCCCCCCACCCTTCATGAAGCACTTTGCTGTTTGTGTTCGACATCGAAACCAGATGGTAAATAGCGTATGCCATTCGATATTAATTCCTGTTTTACAATAAATTGTGCTTTGCATATAAGCCACGAGCATGAGTTGAAGCTCTTTGCCCCCCCTACCCTCTCCTTCGCCACTCTTAGGGAAATCATGAAAAACGCACCAGTTTTCCGGATCGTCGTCAATAAATATGCAGCGCAGTCTCTCTGAAGGGGGAGAGTTTTTACGGAGATGAGAAGAGATCGTAGCATTGAAGGCTGCTGGGAAATAAAAGGTTACAGAAATCATCGTGGACGATGCGCAGGATGAAGGGCTTGTGGGAAAAGCTGGAGGTGCATTCCGTGACCCACATCTTTCTTTGAACTGTGCTGGAATAGGCTGTTTGGATGCACTTTGATCAAAAAGCTTTGTACAAATATCTTTTAACGAGCAGTCCAAATTAAGCATTTGAAAATCTGTTTAAATAAAGGTCATTCGTGCTCAAATGTATAAGCAATCGAAATCACATATTTTTTTCTAATCATGCTCAAATTTGGCGAGGCTGTTGACACCATCAAAACTAGCAAGAATCTCGATTTGCATTCAAATTGGACCGCTCCTTCACTTTGGAACCACTCCAAAGTTTCGCATTTTCGTGAAAATTGTGAAAAACCTTAATTTTCATACTGCAATATCTCGAGAACCACTTTATTAAACTTATTAAACTTTTAAACTCTAACCTTGAAAATTCAATGACTCATGAACTAATAGAATAACAATGCGATATAAAGTACTATCTTGTGTCAAACTTTCTCAGGAACTCGATGTTGAGGTCGAAACATATGTTAAAATATGCGCTCTAAGTGAAATCAAACACAAGTTTTCATTTGCACAACACACATGAGCAGTTCTCTAGGATTTCGGTCATTCAATTTTTTTTGTATTTTTTAATCCGACTGAAACTTTTTTGGTGGCTTCGGTATGCCCAAAGAAGCCATTTTGCATCATTAGTTTGTCCATATAATTTTCCATACAAATTTGGAATCGAAGTAGGTCGCGTAACAGGAAGGTCGGAAAAAATTTTGCTCGCGTCAATTTTGCTGAAAAAAGATTTTTCAGTAAAAATCTAAAAAAGATTTTGTAATTCAAAGTTGTCGGTTCCGTTTCGTGGTCCCTCGCGTACAGTTAGTTCTCCTAGGAAGAGGAGGAGTGCCCCTGCAAATGAATTAGTGTTTGAAACAGAAAGGAATTTTTGCGAAGAAAAATTCTTCTGTTTTTTAAGAGTGTAGAAGAAAAAAAAAAATCCGGGTGTTTATGGAGCGCCACTTAAAAAAATGAACCTTGGAATTTTTTGAAGAGTGCCATTCATGGGATCGTGACCTTTGGAAGTTTGAAAGAAGATGGATATCGGTACTGTTAAGAGTCCGATGGCGATGTTGTGGGAAACCCTGGCGCAGTCGAAGCTGTTGGACGGATCGACTGGAACGGGATAAGGTTGCGGATGTTCAGCATAATCCCGGTGAGGAAGTTCCATTTTTCTTATTTAATCACTTTTGTCATATATGCCAAGCCAAGGCAACGACTTTTTATATTTTTTTTTGTGTCAAAGTTCTGATTTCCATGGCCTTCTTATTTTTTTTTAATTATTATTTTTCAAATCCACACTGGTTTTGATTGGTTTCGCTCAATTAAAATTTCCAGTGTTTTACAAAAATTTTCACATGATATATTTTTAAATATAAAATTATTAATTTGTTACAGGTACTCTGTTTAAGTTGTGGTGGATATTGGAAAATAATTCTGTTTTTTTCTGATTTTATGATTTGAATGTAATAAAGTTAAACAGATTACAAACTTTTGTTCAAAAATGTTTCTGCTGTAAAACAGATACAACTTTTATTCAGAGTAAAATTATTGATAATTTTAATGACAAAATAAAACCGATTGAAATTTTTGCGACATTCATTAATTTATTAACGTCCGTTTTTATAAATTTTGAATTTCCAATTTGTTTGCATATTTAAAAATAGAAGTGTGGGTGATAAGGTGGTAGTTACAATCATTTCAAATTAATGAAGTAGTGTGCTGAATATTTTTCTATATTGATGTTTTTTAAGAGGTTACTGAGCTCGATTTGCTCTCCATCGGCTCCACAATTTCTCATTTCATTTGAAATTATGAAAGTATTTTAAGTATTGAAAAAAATAAATGTTTTAAAAGTGTTTGAAGTATTTAAGTATTGAAAGTTTTATTAGTAGTTTATGCAACAAGTTGCAAAAAGAAGATTTTTTCAGCATGAGTTGTACATTTATCCAACGAGGTTTACCGAGTTGGATAAATACGACGAGTGCTGAAAAAATCAAGTTTTGCAACGAGTTGCTTACAACATTTTTTGCAATTCCGAAAAATGCTTCTTGAATGGAATTTTTTGTCAAACATTCATGTGTTTAGTAAATTCACCGTTCAAAAGAAACAATATTGAAAAATGTTACTTTTTGATACTAGTGTTGAAAAGTTCAACTTTTCAGCACCCATTTCAGTGCTGAAAAGTCGAACTTTTCAGCACTGCTATTGAAAGGTATTAATTTTCCATTAAGTTATTTTTGATAGGGAAAAGTAGGCCGTTTCGTTTCTCCAGAAGGACAGGAAAAGTTGACAGTTGCACAGCGGAATTGCAAAAAAGTATTTTAAGTACCTAAAATATTTAAAGAATTGAATTAAAATATTTGAAGTATTAAAGTATTAAAAGCATTCAAAGTATTAAAAGTATTCAATGTATTCACAGTATTCAAAGAATACAAAGTATTTTGAAGTATTTTGAGTATTTGAAGTTTTGAAAGTATTTATAGTATTTAAAGTCTTTAAGGATTTAAAATATTTGAAGTATTTAAAGTGTTTAAAGTATTTGAAGTATTAAAAATGTTTAAAGTATTTTGGGTATTTAAAGTATTTAGTATTTATAGTTTTTAGAGTATTTAAAATATTTAAAGATTTTAAAGTATTTAATGTACTTAAAGTATTTAAAGTATTTAATGTATTTAAAGTATTTAAAGTATTTAAAGTATTTAAAGTATTTAAAGTATTTAAAGTATTCAAAGTATTTAAAGTATTTAAAGTATTTAAAGTATTTAAAGTATTTAAAGTATTTAAAGTATTTAAAGTATTTAAAGTATTCAAAGTATTTAATGTATTTAAAGTATTTAAAGTATTTACTGTATTTGAGGTATTTAAAGTATTTAAAGTATTTAAAGTATTTAAAGTATTTAAAGTATTTAAAGTATTTAAAGTATTTAAAGTATTTAAAGTATTTAAAGTATTTAAAGTATTTAAAGTATTTAAAGTATTTAAAGTATTTAAAGTATTTAAAGTATTTAAAGTATTTAAAGTATTTAAAGTATTTAAAGTATTTAAAGTATTTAAAGTATTTAAAGTATTTAAAGTATTTAAAGTATTTAAAGTATTTAAAGTATTTAAAGTATTTAAAGTATTTAAAGTATTTAAAGTATTTAAAGTATTTAAAGTATTTAAAGTATTTAAAGTATTTAAAGTATTTAAAGTGTTTAAAGTGTTTAAAGTGTTTAAAGTATTTACAGTATTTAAATTATTCAAAGTATTCAAAGTATTTAACTTGTAAGGAATATTGAGCATAGTTTGCCATTCATCTGCATTGACTATTTCTTATTCCTGATTATCTGTTCTTCTTTTACTCTCCCTATCATCTTTCTCTTTTTTGTCATTGTGAGGGGATCATCGATCCATCCGCATTGACATTCTATCTTTTTATTTTTCTGCCTTTCTTTATATTTTCCACTGTCTTTTTCACACTTACTACCAGTCTTTGTGAGGGGATACTGAGCTCGATTTGCTCTCCATCCGCATTGACCTTTTCTCATCTATGATTTTCCTTTTCATAAGTAGTTAGAATCAAAGCCGGGGATCGGGGAGGGAGCATCAGGGCAGTGGACGGTATGCTGTAATGGCGGAGATTGGATGTAGATAGTGGAAGACCAGAACTACGTCACAAGGGGGAAATAGTTTATTAATTATACAATTCTAAAGGATTGTCTAATTACTATATCTATTGACCCCTGTCACTCTCCAGCTGTCTGCCGCGCCCTTTTAGGCCCCCAACAGGGTGCGAGCCCTGTTTTTCAGCTTTGTCAGACTTTTTTCGGAGTTATTGGAGGTTACTGTCGGAAGGAGATTCTCTTCCCCTGAGGACACCGTGAGTGATTTTGCTCGTACGCGTCCAACCACCCCCTTTTGGCCCTTCATACGGCAGTAATTTGAAGATGCTCCCTTTGAGTCTGAGCCACTGTAATTCTAGGCAACCGCTACATAGGTCATCCTTGTGGCCCTGTTGGTTATCACATCAAATCAAATCAAATCAAAATAATTTTCCATACAAATTTGGCAGCTGTCCATACAAAAATGATATGTAAAAATTCTAAAATCTGTATCTTTTGAAGGAATTTTTTGATCGATTTGGTGTCTTCGGCAAAGTTGTAGGTATGGATACGGACTACACTGGAAAAAAATGATACACGGTAAAAAAATTTGGTGATTTTTATTTAACTTTATCACTAAAACTTGATTTGCAAAAACACTATTTTTTTTTTTTTATTTTTGATATGTTTTAGAGGACATAAAATGCCAACTTTCAGAAATTTTCAGGTTGTGCAAAATCTTTGAACGAGTTATGAATTTTTAATCAATACTGATTTTTCAAAAATCGAAATATTGGTCGCAAAATTTTTTCAACTTCATTTTTCGATGTAAAATCAAATTTGCAATCGAAAAGTACTGTAGTAAAATTTTGATAAAGTGCACCGTTTTCAAGTTAAGTCCATATTAAGGTGACTTTTTTGAAAATAGTCGCAGTTTATCATTTTTTTAAATTAGTGCACATGTTTGCACACTTTTGGGAAAAATATTTTTGAAAAGCTGAGAAAATTCTCTATACTTTGCTTTATTGAACTTTGTTGATACGACCCATAGTTGCTGAGATATTGCGATGCAAAGGTTAAAAAACCGGAAAATTGATGTTTTCTAAGTCTCACCCAAACAGCCCACCATTTTTCAATGTCGATATCTCAGCAACTAATGGTCCGATTTTCAATGTTAAAATATGAAACATTTGTAAAATTTTCCGATCTTTTCGAAAAAAAAAATTTCAAAATTTTCAAATCAAGACTAACATTTTAAAAGGGCGTAATATTGAATGTTTGGCCCTTTTGAAATGTTAGTCTTGATTTGAAATTTTTGAAAATATTTTTTTCGAAAAGATCGGAAAATTTCACAAATGTTTCATATATTAACATTGAAAATCGGACAATTAGTTGCTGAGATATCGATATTAGAAAATGGTGGGTTGTTTGGGTGAAACTTAGAAAACATCAATTTTCCTGTTTTTAAACCTTTGCATTGCAATATCTCAGCAACTAAAGATCGTATCAACAAAGTCCGAAGAAGCAAAATATAGAGAATTTTCTCAGCTTTTCAAAAATATTTTTTCCAAAAGTGTGCAAACATGTGCACTAATTTAAAAAAATGAAAAACTGCGACTATTTTCAAAAAAGTCACCTTAATATGGATTTAACTTGAAAACGGTGCACTTTATCAAAATTTTACTTAAGTACTTTTCGATTGCAAATTTGATTTTATATCGAAAAATGAAGTTGAAAAATTTTTGCGACCAATATTTCGATTTTTGAAAAATCAGTATTGATTAAAAATTCATAACTCGTTCAAAGATTTTGCACAACCTGAAAATTTCTGAAAAGTTTTTTATGTCCTCTAAAACATATCAAAAATAAAAAAATTAAAAATAGTGTTTTTTGCAAATCAAGTTTTAGTGATACAAAATAAAAAATCACCAAATTTTTTTACCGTGTATCATTTTTTCCAGTGTAGTCCGTATTCATACCTACAACTTTGCCGAAGACACCAAATCGATCAAAAAATTCCTTCGAAAGATACAGATTTTTGAATTTTCACATATCATTTTTGTATGGACAGCTGCCAAATTTGTATGGAAAATTATATGGACAAACTAATGATGCAAAATGGCTTCTTTGGGCATACCAAAGGCACCAAAAAAGTTTCAGCCGGATTAAAAAATACAAAAATTAAAATTGAAGAAAAAAAGACCGATTTCGTAGAGAATTGCTCACATTGAAATAATGTTCTAATCAAAAAGTTAACTGCGTCAATCGATTTTTAGATTTTTATAAATCCTGTATCAATCTGCTATGATTTGATGTTCTCGAGATATCACAGTTTATAAATTGAGGTTTTCACAATTTTCACGAGAAAATGTAAAACTTTGGTATTCTGACTTGTTTTGATGTTATCAACAGCCTCAAAAAAATTAAGGTTGATCAAAAAATATTGATAAAAATTTACGATTGAGGTGAAATGACTCATAAGTTATTGTCAATTAAAGCAAAATACATTTTTTTTAAATTTCCAATACCGCGTAGAATTTTTTTTTTTTTTGCAAAACAAAGTCACAAGTCACAACAAATTTCACCTCAATATCTAATTTAAGAAAAACGGGTGGCAAACTCAGAAAAAAATCGAACAAACGGGGATTTGATTCAACTGGAAAAAATCACGAATTTAACTAACAAACTGGGAAAATATAAGTTTTGCTAAATCAAAATTTGAAAAAAATCTTTGAAATGGCTACAATTTTAAACTCAAGCTCCTATGCTTTGGGTTTTTTTCTGTTTAGGTTCCATTTATATTTAATTTCTTGCTAACTTATTATTAAATTTTCTAGTTTTCCTCATTAAATTTTGTGTATCAATTGGAATCAAGTTTCGAAAAAAAATAATTACGCGGCATATGATTTTTTTTGTTTCACAGCTTGTTTTAGTTTAGTTCAATGAATGAATTTCCGAATGAATTAATATTTTTCTGTATAGCCCGCCAGCCTATCGAACTCCCCTATGGTTAAGTGAGATGGCTTAAGCGCCACTCCCGAGGGAGACCATCCACCTGTTTGTCGGTTTGCCCAGCCGTAGAGACCTCTCGAGGGGGGTTCAGTAATCCCGTTTCGGGACAGGGAGTTCTGTGGGGGTGTAAAACGCGTCGGAGGTACTCCGACTAGCGTACCAAGCCACTACCCAGGAAGGGTAGCTGAAAAAGAAACCGGAAACGGACTGGAGACCTCAGGGCGTGTTTCATCACCTGCGGCCTTTAACAGTCCACCTGAAACAGATCTGCAGAAAAATAGCCAAATGGTCCAAGGGATTCGGAGCCCTGACTCCAGTAGAAAAATAGAATAAAGTAAACTAGAATAATGAAAGAAAATCTACATTTATTTAATCGTTCGCGATCAACATGAGTCGACTCTCTCGGTCACCCTAGCATAAGTGTTTGTTTTATAGCTACTGTGTGTTCAAGTGCAGCAGAAAAACATTTGTAGTGTTTTGTGTTCGTTTATTTACAGTGAGTCATACATGTTTACGTACGTACGTTTGTGTTTGCCGGCGATCCTCCCCTCTTCCTTTCCCTGAGATCCTGTTACTTCATCCAAAAATCTACCGTGTGTTTGTCTTCCTTCTCCTCTCTTCTTCTTCCGGTTTAGGTGTGTGTGCTATGTGCGTTTTATGTGTTCATATTTGACGTGTCGGAACAATCTCGACGCGCAGCGCCGCGCTACTTAGTTGGTAAGGTTGGTAGCGGGCGAAAAGGTGTGGGCCATGGTCTTACCACTAGTGCATGCTTTACTCACGGTTTGCTTGGCGTTCGCGGTCGACGATCACGCGGTCGTCTCGATACCTGTTCTGCTGCTGCTGGTTTCGAAGAAACTCTGGATGGTTGCTCGGTTGGTGTTTTGCTGCGGACGGCGTCTACCACGTCATCACTTGCTGCTGCTGCTTTTGCTGCTCTCCGGTTAGCACCGGACGGGACTCGAGCACGTGGTGGGTCGCACCTGCGAGGGAACCGCGTCGACCTACGCTTGAAGATCTGCTGCTGCTGCTCGGCTGGAACGCTGGTTAGCTGGTTGTTGGTTGCCGGTTCGCGGGTCCGCCTTCGAGGCCGGACTTCTCTCCCTCTTCACTCACGTGGTTTCCTAACCTTCCAGGTTAGGTTTCAATGGCGGTTGGCGATCGCGATGGCGGATGCTGATCGCGATGGCGGTTAGTTCAAGGACGCTGCGGTGACTGTTGCTGCTGTCCTGTTACGGCGTGGCCGTACAGTTCCGCTACCGAGCGCGGTTTGGCGAGCGCTGGCCTTCGGCGGCGTGGGCGTTGCAGCCGGATCGAAGCGGTAGCTGGTCCCCGGTAGATCGGGCCGTCTTTGACGAGCGTGGCGGTGGATGCAGAGCTGGTCATGGGGCAGAAGTTAGGCTTCGCACTGGGCAGGTGACCACGAGGTGGCCAACGACAGCACTTACCAGGATTTCTGGAACGCACATGCACGGCAGAATTTCACACACGCACACGACACGGCACTAGTTCGAACTACTAATCTCGCTAACTAGCTAATCAGGGAAAGGACAGAGAAACACATTACACTAGAGATAACCTAAAAAGACAAACTCATGGAAAACTAGAAACCTACAATTTAATCACGAGACGCGCACAATCGAGGGCCACTGGTGCCTCTTCCGCGGAACTGTAAAAAGTGAACCGTTGGGCGCGTCATCAGAACGCCGAGACTTATGAGAGGCTTCAGTTCCGAATTCCGTTCCCTCTCACGGTTACCAACTCTGGACAATAGCTTGTCATTCCCTGACCGCTTTACTACCTCCGCGATCTCATCACCCCGAACCGCGAAAACGCGAAACTCTTCGCGAGATTCGTGCGGCTGGCTCTCCCCGATCTCCTGTGCTGGCTCACCTCAAGAGCAAAGTTTAAACCACTCGGCCATCTGGTTGAACGGAAAGCTTTTGGGATAACTGGCGCAAAAGGTACTCGGCATTTGAGTGCCCAAAGGAATGAGCAAAAGTCACTCAGCAAGAAAGCTCTACTCTGCGGCGTGTACGTTTCATACAGTTTAGGTATTTTTACTTCCCAATCATACCGACTGTACTTTTAATCCATATGTACTCGTTACATCTTTATGAATGTATTTTAATACATTTTTTAAAAAGTGTCAAAAATCAAGCATTTTTTGATGATTTGGTGAAATTTCTAAACATCGATTTTTTTGTTGATATTTGCATAAGTTTATGTATGACCAATTAATAAAATACAAATTATGTGTTTTATTATCATTTGTTAATAATTGATATGGCATTTTAGATATTACAAAAAAAATTATTTATTTACTTTGAACAGTGAAATATTTGGTGAAATTTCTAAACATCGATTTTTTTGTTGATATTTGCATAAGTTTATGTATGACCAATTAATAAAATACAAATTATGTGTTTTATTATCATTTGTTAATAATTGATATGGCATTTTAGATATTACAAAAAAAATTATTTATTTACTTTGAACAGTGAAATACTCTTCAAAATGTGTTGAGCATTTTGATTCTAACGCTATTGAAAAAATATATTACTAAACTTTTCGTTTTAAATTTATAGGATATTTTCTGATATTTTCGAAGAAAAACATATTTTTAGAGTTGGTTTAACTTGGTCATCACTTCAACTGGCAAAAAAGTCATTTTAAATATATACATACATTTTGGTCCATGTTCTGAAAATTGAGTAGAACAAATATTTGACTTTGTCCTAAATACATTAGGAAACTAACGATTTGTTGAAAAAAATCGCTGCGCTGTTAAATAATATTTACCATCTTGTATAATAACTCGAAATATGATATAGATTAAATCTCTACTATATCGCAAATCGACTTTTCTTTGTTTTTTTTTTTAATTTGGATGAAAATTTCTTATTTCAAAAAAAGTCATCTATCGTTTTTTTTCCATACAATTCTCCATACAATATATGCTGGTCATACAAAATGGTTATGAAAATGTATGGAATTCTGAATCTCAAGAAGACATTTTCTGATCGATTTGAAGTCTTCGGCAAAGTTCCGACAAAGAATAGGTACGGAAAAAAATCATTTTTTTTCTATCGCTAAAAGTTGAGTTCCCAAAAAACTTATTTTAAAATTTTCGATTTTTTTATATGTTTCAGGGGACTAAAAATACATCTTTCAAGCCATAGTACGTAATGGTAAACAATTTGGTTCCGGACATATGATTGTTTGAAAAAAGAATAAAATCAAGCAAAACATTTAAAATGGTTTACAAATAGATAGTTTTCCTCATTTCATATTTTGGAAAAAAAAAAACATTTGAAAACTCTCAATTTATTAATATTGAAGAGATCAGAAAATTTAACAAAAGTTTAATTTTGCTTGGTTTGGCTTTTCTTCATAAAGTACTTAAAAAACAAAAAACATTAGAATTTCTGAAAAAACTCTGTAACTCCAAAACAGTGCACTTTATCAAGAAATCGAGAAAGATATTTTTTTAAATCATATTTTTCACCATCATGCACTATGACTTAAAAGATGTCTTTATGAGACAATAAAACATAAAAAAATCTAAAATTAAAAAAAAATTTTTTTTTGGATTCCAACTTGAAACTAAAAAAGAAAAATAAAGAATTTGTTTTTTTTGTGTTTTTTTTATGATTTATTTTTTTTATGGCCATTACGGTGACCTACACCGCACAGTGGGCGAAATGGAACCCAAAATCGGACTTAATTGAACGCGGCTGGTTCCCTGGTATGAAAAATAGTGTTTTTAATGTAAAAAAATCCGGGTAATCGATTGGTGATGGTTTCATCTACCGCACGAAACTGCAAAGGGTCCATTTTGCCAAAATTCTCCATTTTTTTACATTTTTTCTTGAAAATCGGTCTGTATTTAAAGCGGAGGCTTTATGCGGCCATCCAAAATACACTTAACTTATGTGGAAATGTCTCAGAAATCCAGTAAAAATAATCACTTGCACCGCAAAAATCATCTAGGGTCCATTTAACCCCAATTCCGCTCTAAAAGCATTTTTGGCTGTTTTCAAATGTTAGGCCAGATTTTAAAAATATTTTTATCGTAAAGATCAGACAATTTTACATAAGAATGACGATTTGCACTTGATTGTTTGACACATTTTTGTTGATATAGAAATTAAAATAAATAAAATGATTGAAGAATCAGTTTTGGGCCAATTCTCCCAAATGCAGAATAAACTGCTTTTTACATGATTTTATTTTTATCAACATAAATGTGTTAAACTATCAAGTGCAAATCGTCATTCTTGTGTAAAATTGTCTGATCTTTACGATAAAAATATTTTCAGATTTGTAAAATCTGAACTAACATTTGAAAATGGCCAAAAATGCTTTTATAGCGGAATTGGGGTTAAATGGACCCTAGATGATTTTTGCGGTGCAAGTAGTTATTTTTACTGGATTCTTGGGACATTTTCACATAATTTAAGTGCATTTTGGATAGCCGCATAAAGCCTCCGCTCTAAATACAGATCGATTTTCAAGAAAAAATGTAAAAAAAATTGGGAATTGGGGCAAAATGGACCCTTTGCCGTTTTGTGCGGTGGATGAAACCATCACCAATCGATTACCCGGATTTTTTTATATTAGAAACACTATTTTTCATACCAGGGAACCAGCCGCGTTCAATTAAGTCCGATTTTGGGTTCCATTTCGCTCACTGTGCACCGTGCTAGGGTGCTCCCAAAAATGGTCAGTTTCGTTAATTTCCGCAAAAAATGATTTTTTCAAAAAATCAAAACTCCGCGTCATTTTAACCGATTTTAGTTGTTTTTGACGCAAATTGAAAAAGGCAACATACCCGAAAAAGTAAAGGTCAGCTCTGAACTCTGAAATTTTAAAGCCTTCGCAGTTTTAGTGTAAAAATCCGATTTTTCTCTCGTTTTCGTAATTTTTGTAAGAGTTGACGCCTTTAATTTTTTGGTATGTTAGGTGAAATTTCCTGCGATATCCAATAACAATATTTTTAATGTAATCTAATCTAATCTAATCTAACCCCAACGAAGCCAGTCTTTCGTGGGCATCCTGGAAAATGCCTTAGGTTGATAAACGCCTAGCGTGCTCTTGTCATAATAAACACTTGCAGTGCCCCATTGCATTGCTTTGAAACATCACAAACGTTAAAGCGGCCAGGCCAACTGCGTAAAGTTTACCGCAAAGATGACTCATTGAAGTGGATTGAGATTGAGCACGAATGTTCAAACAACAATACATTTCTGAACCTAAAGGGGAGGAAAAAAAGTGGGGATCCCCCGCTCACGTTCCTGTGTTGAAGCAATTTATCGTTGGGATGCTGCTAAGAAGCTCCACAACTCGCTCTAGTTTTGCAAATCACAATAAATAATAATTATCCAATATTTTTTTTTAGGCGATTGATTTTTACAATAGGTAGGTCCAATTTAATTAAAATGATAAAAAATGTTACAAGTTAAAAATCACCTTTGACAACTCCCATTTGCGTGCCAATTTCTCCGACAGATCCTTGCATCCTTCCACTCGGCTGGCATGGTAAGCAATATATTTGTAGGCGCAGTGCTCAACGATTCAACGCTCTGCTCTCCAAGCAGCTGGGAAAATGCACGTGATTCGAGTGTTTAGAATATTTTATGTGTGTGATGCCCTGTTGCCACCGTATGTCATCGCAGGTCTGGTGCTGGTCCTTCACCGTTTAGCATTGTGGATATTGCTGCACAACATGGAAATTAATACTAAGCAAGCACGAGCGAGAACTCGTCAGCTGCTTATCGACGGCGGAAGGGGTTTGCTGGGTTGCACAAATTTTAACGTTTTGATATTAGTCGAAATGAGTTTTGGAACTGGTTGCGCTCCCCTACCATCAAGCCATCGATATTTAAATTTTGAAGTGTTTGAACTGCACTCAAGTACGTGTGCGAGCAAACCATCATCATCATCGTCGTCGACGTCGTCGTCGGTGAAGTAATTCCAGCTGGCTGCTCCAACCTGTGCAGCCTCCTAAAACAACCCCCCGTTTGGGAACCCCTTTCGGAAAATGCCCCCGGGGGAAATTGAATTAATATCAATGATATGTTGTAACATGTCATCTGGTTCCACTCCCGTACCCATCGAGTCGTGGATTGTGTCCCAGTCGAGTGGGGGCTCTCGAGTTGATTGCGGCCATTTGTCCCACAAACAGGAGCAAACTGGTCCAGCTCCCATGAGAACAGAGGTAGAGGGGGGAGGGTGCCTTCGAGAGGTTTGTGGAGTGCAGTTCAGAGGGTTAAAATTTATCGAATGCTTGTCGATACAACAATCAATGAAGTACAGCATCGATCGATTAGGGCGGATGAAATGGAACGATGTTGTTCATGGAACGTTAAGTTTAACGTGTTTAACAGCGATGTTATGGGTGACAGTTTACACGAAATCACTTGAATGGATTGATTGAACAGCTGGTTATTGGAAATTCAAACTAGTGAGAAATTCATGAAATTGTGTTTAAAGAAAATGCAAATAAATTACAGAAACTGCTACACCGTAGTTAAATGGTCGTTACCTCCCAATAAGTATATCCAGCTTATTGAGTGCAAACAACGTTCGAGAGCGATCACTTTTACGACACAATCGTGGCCACTAAAAAGTGACACATGAAACGATAATCACTTTAAGAGGTGTACACACCCCGTTCGCCAATAATGGCTTCTTCGAGCACTTTGTACAGGGTAGTGTGGTTCTCGTTCAAGCCACAAGGACAAGCAATCTCAACCCTATTGGTTTCTTAGCCGACGCTCGTACCGACGGTAAACAAAATTGAATCCCCAATATTGATCAAGATAAGAAGCACGGATGCTGCTTTGGATATATACCGCTTCGCTAGCTGAGATCGAGCGAAATCGGATCCCATCTTAATCTCGTCGAAGGACGTGCTGATGTTTTCGTTATCGAACGAAGATTGAGTGTGTTTAGAGTTAATGTAGCTACTATTGAGAAGTTACTGTTACCGTAGTTTTCCTTATAACAAATTAGCTATCAAAGCGTTATGAATATCTTTCTACGAAACATACCAACCATCACAGGTAAAACAATAAAAAAAACCAGGTATTTTATTAAAAAAACTACAAAAAAAGGTAACTACTTCGCTGAAAATTAAAAAACTAAAAACTAAAAACTAAAAACTAAAAACTAAAAACTAAAAACTAAAAACTAAAAACTAAAAACTAAAAACTAAAAACTAAAAACTAAAAACTAAAAACTAAAAACTAAAAACTAAAAACTAAAAACTAAAAACTAAAAACTAAAAACTAAAAACTAAAAACTAAAAACTAAAAACTAAAAACTAAAAACTAAAAACTAAAAACTAAAAACTAAAAACTAAAAACTAAAAACTAAAACTAAAAACTAAAAACTAAAACTAAAAACTAAAAACTAAAAACTAAAAACTAAAAACTAAAAACTAAAAACTAAAAACTAAAAACTAAAAACTAAAAACTAAAAACTAAAAACTAAAAACTAAAAACTAAAAACTAAAAACTAAAAACTAAAAACTAAAAACTAAAAACTAAAAACTAAAAACTAAAAACTAAAAACTAAAAACTAAAAACTAAAACTAAAAACTAAAAACTAAAACTAAAAACTAAAAACATAAAACATAAAACATAAAACATAAAACATAAAACATAAAACATAAAACATAAAACATAAAACATAAAATAAAACATAAAACATAAAACATAAAACATAAAACATAAAACATAAAACATAAAACATAAAACATAAAACATAAAACATAAAACATAAAACATAAAACATAAAACATAAAACATAAAACATAAAACATAAAACATAAAACATAAAACATAAAACATAAAACATACAAACTTAAAACATAAAACATACAAACTTAAAACATAAAACATAAAACATAAAACATAAAACATAAAACATAAAACATAAAACATAAAACATAAAACATAAAACATAAAACATAAAACATACAAACTTAAAACATAAAACATACAAACTTAAAACATAAAACATACAAACTTAAAACATAAAACATACAAACTTAAAACATAAAACATAAAACATAAAACATACAAACTTAAAACATAAAACATACAAACTTAAAACTTAAAACATAAAACATAAAACATAAAACATAAAACATAAAACATACAAACTTAAAACATAAAACATACAAACTTAAAACATAAAACATAAAACATAAAACATAAAACATAAAACATAAAACATAAAACATAAAACATAAAACATAAAACATACAAACTTAAAACATAAAACATACAAACTTAAAACATAAAACATACAAACTTAAAACATAAAACATACAAACTTAAAACATAAAACATAAAACATAAAACATACAAACTTAAAACATAAAACATACAAACTTAAAACTTAAAACATAAAACATAAAACATAAAACATAAAACATAAAACATAAAACATAAAACATAAAACATAAAACATAAAACATAAAACATAAAACATAAAACATAAAACATAAAACATAAAACATAAAACATAAAACATAAAACATAAAACATAAAACATAAAACATAAAAGGGTAATTCTCCGCCAACTCACACAGCAGTTGCCCCGACCCCTCTTCGATTTGCGTGAAACTTTGTCCTAAGGGGTAACTTTTGTCCCTGATCACGAATCCGAGGTCCGTTTTTTGATATCTCGTGACGGAGGGCGGTACGACCCCTTCCATTTTTGAACATGCGAAAAAGAGGTGTTTTTCAATAATTTGCAGCCTGAAACGGTGATGAGATAGAAATTTGGTGTCAAAGGGACTTTTATGTAAAATTAGACGCCCGATTTGATGGCGTACTCAGAATTCGAAAAACGTATTTTCATCGAAAAACACTAAAAAGTTCTAAAATTCTCCCATTTTCCGTTACTCGACTGTAAAAATTTTGAAACATGTCATTTAATGGGAAATTTAATGTACTTTTCGAATCTACATTGTCCCAGAAGGGTCATTTTTCATTTAGAACAAAATTTTTCATTTTAAAATTTCGTGTTTTTCTAACTTTGCAGGGTTATTTTTAGAGTGTAACAATGTTCTACAAAGTTGTAGAGCAGACAATTACAAAAATTTTGATATATAGACATAAGGGGTTTGCTTATAAACATCACGAGTTATCGCGATTTCACGAAAAAAAGTTTTGAAAAAGTTGGTCGTCATCGATCATGGCCGTTCATGGTCACCCGCGACAGACACGGACGACGAAACAAAGAGAAACGCAAAAAGTAACTTTTTCAAAACTTTTTTTCGTAAAATCGCGATAACTTGTGATGTTTATAAGCAAACCCCTTATGTCTATATATCAAAATTTTGTAATTGTCTGCTCTACAACTTTGTAGAACATTGTTACACTCTAAAAATAACCCTGCAAAGTTAGAAAAACACGAAATTTTAAAATGAAAAATTTTGTTCTAAATGAAAAAATGACCCTTCTGGGACAATGTAGATTCGAAAAGTACATTAAATTTCCCATAAAATGACATGTTCCAAAATTTTACAGTCGAGTAACGGAAAATGGGAGGATTTTAAAACTTTTTAGTGTTTTTCGATGAAAAATACGTTTTTCGGAATTCTGAGTACGCCATCAAATCGGGCGTCTAATTTTACATAAAAGTCCCTTTGACACCAAATTTCTATCTCATCACCGTTTCAGGCTGCAAATTATTGAAAAATGCATGTTCAAAATGGAAGGGGTCACCGCCCTCCGTCACGAGATATCAAAAAACGGACCTCGGATTCGTGATCAGAGACAAAAGTTACCCCTTAGGACAAAGTTTCACGCAAATCGAAGAGGGGTCGGGGCAACTTTTCCCGATTTCGTGTGAGTTGGTAGAGAATTACCCAAAACATAAAACATAAAACATAAAACATAAAACATAAAACATAAAACATAAAACATAAAACATAAAACATAAAACATAAAACATAAAACATAAAACATAAAACATAAAACATAAAACATAAAACATAAAACATAAAACATAAAACATAAAACATAAAACATAAAACATAAAACATAAAACATAAAACATAAAACATAAAACATAAAACATAAAACATAAAACATAAAACATAAAACATAAAACATATTTAATTTTTTTGTCCTCCGTCTTCAAAATTTCAAAATTTACTAAAATTGCTATTTTTATTTGAAAAAAACTTGTATGCTTATTTATGAAGCCTTATCCTTATGGAGCCTTTCATTAAATGTTTGTCTCGTTCAATAGGCGTCATCCATAAAGTATGTCACGCTAAAATCGGCCAGAATTAACCCCCCCCTCCCCCTATGTCACACTTTGTCACGCTGGCTCTGACCCCCCCTCGAAAAGTACGTTACGTTTTGTCGGACCCTCCACCCCCACCGTCTTGTTTTATGTACAATTTAAACATGACTTTAAAAAATAATTATTTTTATTTTCGTATTTCAACCGAGAAAATGTAGTTTGTTTTTGGTTTTGAATTTTGAATGTTTTTATTTTGCTAAATGTTCTATTCATAGAAATTACCATCAACATTTTGATTTAATCCGATGATTTGATATGTATCTGTCATCAAAAACTCTGTTTCTTAAAGCTTTGAATAGTTTGTGATTTATGAGTTAAGTTTAAACTTTTTTTGCTGTACTTTATACTTTTTTAAGCTATATTTTAAGACTGAATATTCAAAAAATTCAATTAATAGTCTAGCGTGACGTCACAGTCTCACGAACCCCCTCCCCCCCTCTCCTCCTTGTCACACTTTGTCACACTTGCAACAACCCCCCCTCGCCCCCTAGAGCGTGTTCAGTATGCAAAGACGGCTGAAAAAAAAAAGATATGGATTTTTCTACAAATTTTTGATCGAGCAGAGCAAAAATTTTCAGGTTTTATTTATTCATTCAAATTTATTAATATTTTGCGAGTTTTTGATGTTTCAGTCCAGACTCGATTATCCGAGGGCCTTGGAAAAATTTCACTTTGGATTATCGAATCTCCGGTTAGGCTGTGCAAATATTTTTCGAAGTTTATGTTTATATTTCATGAAAATTTAAAATGGCTTCAAAGGAGTTCAAACATGCTAAATTTGATTTTAAACGCAGGAAAATGCATTTTAACTGGTTTTCGGTTGATTAAACCTTAATTTTCATTAAAATTTTGAAATTTTTCGAAAAAATATTTGCTAGCCCCCTAATTATTGTTGTCTATTTTTTATTGTCGACCTTAAGTATGAACCCTAAACAACGGTAAAAAAATCTAGAATTTAAATCCAATATGGCGGTCAAAATGGCGGCAATCAAATATTGAATCAATGCATTTTGTAATTTAATAGTCATTCATTAAAAATTCACTAAAATAGGGTCACAGAATTCGATTTTGATGTTTAGAATAAAAAAATAGATATGATTTTTTCATTTGTTCGTGATTGGGTTATCCAAAGTTCCATACAAACCTTCGGATAATCGAACTTCGGATAATCGAAACTTCTGATAATCGAGTCTGCATGATTGTTATGATGTAAAGCATTTTGTGATACTTTTCACCTATTTTTTTAATCAGGCTTGAAATTTGAAATTTAGTTTTTCTCTGTTGAGCAAACGTGTTGTGATTTTTCCCCTTAAAAATATTAAGATTTGACGGAATCCATCATACAAAAACAAAAACTTCACGAATGTTTGCTGGGCTTTGAAAAGAGTTATAATAAACTCGCAATGATGTCTTGTTTAATAATTTATAAAAATCTGAGTTTTGCTCAAAACATAAGGTTCTATAAAAAATATTTTTCTTGTTTTTCCGAAACTCTGATAGTTTTTATTGTGAATATAACATTATTCGAAGGATAGTAAGGCCGTTGTAAATATTTTTTGAAGTTTATGTCCCTCGACTCTAGCCAAGGCGTGTGGCGAGGGGGGCGGGGAGGAATTACAAGCTAAGGTATTGACATTTCAATGAAAAAGTGTTTTAAAATGTAATTTACACCTGCCCTTTTGGAACTTTTAAATTGCCATGGGAAGGCCCAAGTTTCACGCGTTCATGAAAATGCACTTTCTACGACTTACTAAACCTTCCATGTAGATCATCAAACAACCACTAGCATGGTTCCTCACCAAAACCCTTAAAGTGATCCATCTTGGCATCCCTGGTGCTACATCGCTTATCTGAGACCCTTCATCGAGCCAGTTGTCGTGTCGTCTTCATAGGTCTTCGTCACACCCAACTCCGTATCTTGTTCGGTACCACGGTTCCCCGGTGAGTAAAGTGTGCAAATAAACAACACACACAAGTGTGGAGGAAACTCCAGGACACACACTCCCACGTTGGCAGCTGCAGTGCATACATTATTCAGAACCCCGAAACACTCCCGCGGAACGCGAAATCCTTGCATCGGGGAAGCTTTCTGCGGGGAAACGGGAGCACTTGAGACGAAATGGGTATACAAAGTTGATTTAGCTGCGCAAATCTCTCGCCTTCCGTTCGGGGGAAAAGGGGCAGGAGTTCCAAATTGTTTTGAAGTAAAATTTTTGAAGAAAAAAACTTTTTTATCGAACTTTGAGTCATCTAGTGAAGAAAATTTCAAAAAACATAATTTTAGTCAATTTACTGCCATTTTAGGAACCCCTGCCAATCCACCCCCTCAGGAGGCTCTCAAGATTGCTTGATTTGAAAAGTTTTGTTATATTATAGTGTTCCCGGGGAACAAGGCAAGGCGGCGGGAAGGAACTTGTACCGTTTTCTACTGCAACTGCCACTGCAAGGGAGCTAGTTTCCTTTCTTTGATATGTAAATTGCATCAGAACGCAACGCGCCACCGTCGTCGTCCTAGTCGGTCGCCGATGGCAGATTGCATTTCCCAAGAACTGCACTGCACAGATTGAGTGTTACACACCGCGAGGGGGCGCGCTGTGATTGGAAACAGTTTTGATTGAGTTCTTCCACCATTGCCACTAGAGAGAGAGGGATAAAGTTGATTGTGGTTTCCAGCAATCAGCGTGGAATTGCAGCGAAATCCCAACTTTGTCAATTCAAGTTTCGTTCGACTGCACTTTTCCTAATTTCATCCAGTTGAGAGAGAGAAGGATTTTCAAAAGGAAAAGGTGTCGGGCGTCTAATTCGAGTCACGCCCCCTCCATTACGGCTGAACGCTTCGCAGAGCACTTCCGCTCTTTGATGGTTTAGTAGCTTTAATTTTATTACGACTAACGGCGACCAGCACCGTGGTGTACGAAAAATGTGGTCGTCGTCTCGTTGGTGTGGAGTTTTACCGGGGATATCCACCGTGACTGCTTCCGCTTGCAAAGTCATCGAATATCTGGGCAGACCACACGGTGATGGTTGGCGGGACTAGAACGTCGTCATAATCGTAGAAGATCTGAACTGATGAGGCAGGGT
This sequence comes from Culex quinquefasciatus, assembly GCF_015732765.1. Lineage (NCBI taxonomy): Eukaryota > Metazoa > Arthropoda > Insecta > Diptera > Culicidae > Culex > Culex quinquefasciatus. The sequence continues at coordinate 16,925,714 of NC_051862.1, read as the reverse complement.
GGAATTTTGGATTTTTTGGGCTTTTTATTAATATCTCATGTTCTATTTATATAAAAAATTTCGATGGTTTTGTTCGAACGCGAATCAATTCAACACGAAACGTCGGATCGAGGTGCTCTTTGTTACGTTGGGTTCGTATAAGTCCAAGGAAGGTTCTTACGTCAAAAAGTTACAACTTTGGCCACGCTGGAACCGATTCCGGAAAATCTGAAGATTGTATGGGAAAAGTTACGTAAAATGATTTTATTTTGATCACTGGCTGAATAAGCAAAAAAGTTAAAAAATTTAACAAACGAAAAAAGGCAGAACGAAGTTTGTCGGTTAAGGCTTGTTCCTTATATTTATGATCTATATTTCAAAACAAATTGGCTAAAAAAATGGAATAATTCTGAACAAAATTTTTAATTTGATTCGCAAGAAATATGTGATTCGATTTATTTTTGATATTATTCCCATATATTAGAAAAATAATAAAACATCTTTTAATAATTATACTGTCAATTAGAGGTGGGCAAAATTGCTCTTTTTTAGGAGCCGCTCATTTTCGTTCACTCATTTAAAAGAGCCGTTCTTTTGAACGGTTCTTTCGCTCCTTTTCAAAATTTGGATGAAAAGGTTTTTTTAAGAATCGTGTGATTTTATAAGTTATTTCACATTGGACTTTTATGAATTATTTGATAAAAAATTAAACTGAAAACGAGAAGATGCCCTTGAAAACCATAGGTCTTGGTGGTATTCATGTCAAGATTTCTACTCGAACCAAAACATTCGAGTAATAGAATGGCATTCAAACTTAAATCTAGGATGCAGGAAAAATTGCATGTAATTTTAAAATTGTATTAATTTCTACAAGAATTGAAATGATGCTAATATTTTATTTGGTGAAAATATTCTAAGAACTTTTTCTACATTCTGATTGAATCGATAAAATATTCAGTACATTTTTGGTAAGATTTTAACAAATCATTTACTTTTGGGATTAATTTTTATAAGCATTGACATTTTTGAAATTGCATTTCCAATTCTCAAAAACAAATTTAATACAATTTTGTTTTTTGAAAATCCAATAAATTATATTTATATCAAAAATCATGCCATCTTGAAACGGTTCTTTCAAAAGACCGGAGATTAAAAAAGAACCGCGGTTCTTTTTTTGTGAGCCACGGTTCGTTCGCTCTTTTCAGTGAACCGGTTCTTTGAGCGGCTCGCTCTTTATTTGCCCACTACTACTGTCAATTAATTTTGAACTAAAATTAAAGCAAAATTTACAGCAAAACTATTGTAATTTTGAGTTGTTCAATAAAGCAACATCAATTGGTTCTAACCCATTCCCCAGAAATTTGTTTTTAAGAGAATAATAAAACTCATAGAGATTTAATTATCTTTTCGTTCACTAAAATTTATCTTCAAATGTTATGAATGAGATATAAAACTTCATGATCATCATAATTCTCAAGAAAAAAAAATCTTTGTTTTTCTATATTATCAAATCTTTATTACTTTAAATCAGTAAATTTCATAGATAAGAAGGGTAAATCTCCATGATTTTTTTTTGTAAAATAATAAACCTTCTTTATAATATCTTTAAATCTTTTTGAAAATAATGGTGGATATGATTTTCTTTATTCTTATAAAAATGTACCCTTATTTTGATAAAACAACAAAATTCAACATTTCTGGATTTTTTTTCAATCTGACTAATCAATTCTAACAAGTGTTTAAGTGTCAAAAAATATGTTAGATGCGAATAAGAAGACTAATACAATTAATTAAGTAAAACGAACAAATTGTCACCTTTGATGACGATAATACAAACAAGTTAAATTCACTTGATAGATGATTTCTTTAAAGTTGTATGTTGTATCATAATAAGCATTTCTTTAAAATAAACTATTTCCTCTACAAAAAGAATGTCAGAATCTTAGATTTGAAAGCTCTTCAAAATAAAAGACACAAAAAAAAATCTTGAAAAACCATTCGTCAAGTTGCAAATAATACTAGATATAAATGAATTATCAGGTACAAGCCATTGACCAGATGGTATTTTGTAGGACATCAATAACTGTGCTGTGTGTACTCAGTTTGCAAAATAGATGAAAGCAGAGGAAAGATTCATGTAAATTTACATTACTTATTATTGAATTTCAATTAATTTGTCTTTGGCTCAATTCTTTCCTACATTAAACATTTAGTTGAAAAAAAAAGTTACATAATAAGTTAAATTACGCTGTAATTAACATTTAATCTAGCTACGATTAAATGTTAATTACAGCGTAATTTAACTTATTTTGTAATATTTTTTTTTCAACCACCAATATTGATCAGGATCCAGGAAGTGTGATTTTTATAATATAAATATCGAAAATCACGTAAAAAATCTAAAAATATTCGGAAGGCTAAATTAAATGTCCAATGGAAAACTCTTTACCAAATTTTAGATCAAGTGCTCCGTTTTGGACTTGTTGTCACTTCTAGGTTATAATTTTCAAAAATTTCAACTTTTTTCATTTAAAAAAAATGCTTTTGAAGAGCTGAGAAAATTTCTAATAACTTACTCTCTGATAATATGAAAATCGGACAATTAGTTTCTGAGATGAAAATGAGTTTTTCTTAGTATCACCTAAAAGACTATAATTTTTAATTAACGATATCTCGCAAACTAGTGGTTCAATTTTCAATGTTAAAATTTAAACTTTTGTTAATTTCTTTGATCTTTTCAATAAAGATGTTTATAAAATTTAAAAATTTGTTCTAAATTTAAAAATGAGAAAACAAATCTATTTGTAGACCGTTTCAAAAGTTGTGCTTGATTTTCAAATATTGATATCATTTTAATTGAAATGTTCAGAAAATTTTTAATTAAAATTATTTTTGCTGGGTTTCCGAGAAATACGTGAATTTTGAATTATGTTTTCTCCAAAAAATAATGTCCTTATTCTACAAGGTGGTAGTTATAAATTGAAAACACATTGAAGGAAGATGCATCCTAATTGGTCAAATCTCAAAGGAGTTATCGACATGTTATTGAAAAAAATGCAAAATTTTTAATCTCAAATAAAAAAGTGTTCCATTCAGATATAAATTCGACTGTGTTATTTTTTCACTAAAATGGCCATAATTCCCTTTTGATTGATCCAATTGAAAGACTCCACCCTTCATTTTGTTTCATTCAGGGGTCCTGATTAATCCAAAAAGACTCATTCACTCACGATCACAAATCGAACGCGACGAAAACTGCTCGTTTCCTACCGTTTTTCACTTCCACACCTATCGCTACTGAATACTCTCTCTTTGCTCTCGCTCTCACTCCATTCGAGTAGCACAGCGAATGGCTCAGAGAGACCGATTGCGAAATATTTTGCGATCGATTTTTTTTAAACTGCTTAAAATCAATAATATCAATTCAATTTTGCAATTTTGTTGATAACTCAAAATCAAAGACACATTTGAAAGCAAATTCCACCCTGCCTAGTACAAATTTACGGCAATCTGTGGTAGTGCAGACCAAGTGAGCGAGGCGCTGGTATGTTGTTAGATTCTCTCCTCTCTGAACGTTTTCGTGTGTAACTCGGGTTGACGGACGGAGTAGGCAAAGAAATTCACGACGTATTTGTGTCACTCCCTAGTAACATTTTTAAACTTACGGTTTTATCATGGTTCTGAAAACCCTCATACGGCCTAAATAGGCTTTTATGGCCTACTTAAAACCTAAAATGTGGGCTGGGTGAAGCGATTCAGCCTGAGAGTTGTGTTCGCTCGCGAAAGGTTGCGAGCTTCAGTCGACAAAGATTCGCTCGGTGATGAGTGAGTGATTTCTGATCTTTGAACCGAAAATCAGGACCTCGGTTGCATCTTCGGCCATTTCAGATGCATTTGGAATTTTGATTGAATTTTGCCATAGTCATTTTAAGATTTTTGAGATTTTCCAACCTCCAAACTTTGGCCCAGATGCTAGTAATATACGTCCCTTCAAATTTAAGGCAGATTGGTGAGGTCGATGCGAGATGGGTTGGGTATGCTCTGCTTGTGGACTTCCAAACAAAACATTTTTAAGAGCAAATCATTAATAACATTCATTTCAAAAGTTTCAACAGACCCTTCAATTCATCTCTGATCACCTTCTTCCCCCCAAAAATTATCACACGAACCTTCCCCCGCCGTGACCCCCCACCACCCAAATAGCGCAACTTTGCGTATGAATTTTTATGGTAATTCCCGGAACAACGCTTCCCGGCCCTTCAAGGTGCTTCTTCCCGCCAGCTTGGTCAGGACACATCAAAACCCCCACAAAAATGCGTTTTCCGTTATTTTCCCGGCGTCGTCATCGTCTTCATTCTAGTGCTCGTCCCCGGTGTTCCGGAGGTTGGCAATTTCCTGGGAGCGAACGCGCTCGCTGAATACCTCATAATTGGAGTCAGGTTGGTACACCTGACATGGGCCTGTCTGATCCCCCTCGGATGGGAAAGAATTCAAATTCCAAGAGGTTGGCTGCCTTCTTTTCGAAACCGGAGGGAAAACAGTGATGAGCAACGGGGAAAAATACGTCATTAATTGGATTCTAAACTTTTGCGCGATGTCGTTTCTCGTGAAAATTTGAGGCCCACCTCGGTTCTGTGGTTCTCTTGTTGGGTTTATTCCCTAAACTCACCTTTTCTCCGCTGGCGGGGAATGCGACCTCGGCGGGGGCGAAGTTTAGTAATTATTTTAAAAATTCCACCAATGTGGTTTACATATTTAGCGTTGCCAGTTTCGATGGAAAGGGGAGTTAAACTTTTCGACCCTTGTTAGTACTTTACCGGTGGCAAATTGGATTTACATTTGATGAGAATGTAAAGTGCTTGCGAATTCTGTGATAAATTACAATTTCAAATGGGTAATTCTCCGCCAACTCACACGGCAGTTGCCCCGACCCCTCTTCGATTTGCGTGAAACTTTGTCCTAAGAGGTAACTTTTGTCCCTGATCACGATTCCGAGGTCCGTTTTTTGATATCTCGCGACGGAGGGGCGGTACGACCCCTTCCATTTTTGAACATGCGAAAAAAGAGGTGTTTTTCAATCATTTGCAGCCAGAAACGGTGATGAGATAGAAATTTGGTGTCAAAGGGACTTTTATGTAAAATTAGACCCCCGATTTGATGGCGTACTCAAAATTCCGAAAAAAACGTATTTTTCATCGAAAAAAACACAAAAAAAGTTTTAAAAATTCTCCCATTTCCGTTACTCGACTGTAAAAAATTATGGAACATGTCATTTTATGGGAAATTTAATGTTCTTTTCGAATCTACATTGACCCAGAAGGGTAAAATCGCGATAACTCGTGATGTTTATAAGCAAACCCCTCATGTATATATATCAAAATTTTTGTGATTGTCTGCTCTACAACTTTGTAGAACATTATTACACTCTGAAAAATAACCCTGCAAAGTTAGAAAAAACACGAAATTTTAAAATGAAAATTTTTGTTCGAAATGAAAAAAATGACCCTTCTGGGTCAATGTAGATTCGAAAAGTACAATAAATTTCCCATAAAATGACATGTTCCAAAAAATTTTACAGTCGAGTAACGGAAAATGGGAGAATTTTTAAAAACTTTTTTTGTGTTTTTTTCGATGAAAAATACGTTTTTTTCGGAATTTTGAGTACGCCATCAAATCGGGGGTCTAATTTTACATAAAAGTCCCTTTGACACCAAATTTCTATCTCATCACCGTTTCTGGCTGCAAATTATTGAAAAACACCTCTTTTTTTCGCATGTTCAAAAATGGAAGGGGTCGTACCGCCCCTCCGTCACGAGATATCAAAAAATGGACCTCGGATTCGTGATCAGCAGCGTTGCCAGGTCTACGGAATCTTCCGTAGATCTACGGATTTCGCAAATTTCTACGGAACTACGGAATAAAGATCAAAATCTACGGATTTTTTTTCTTCTTGATTTAAATAATTACTTGTATTGATTTAATCATTGTATTATTTTATAATTATATAATTGACTTATATAATAGGGAACACGTTGCAAGTATTTCTTTGTTTCAGAATGATGATTTTCATCTAATCTAATCTAACCCTAGCGCATCCATCTTTTTGAAAGCATTCTTGAGAATGTTGGGCGATTACTTCCTACAAACTTTTTCAAAATGTTGATTTTCATAGCATTTAGGAGAAATTCTTAGTACTCGATTTCAGTTGAAAAGGCTTTTAATCAGCTTCAATTGAACGTCAAAATGCTGATATGGCCAGATAAGAGGCACAATAGAGTTATCTACGTGCGCATGATTGAGGTTAAATTTTGTACCGGCCCGAAAAACAAATGATGTGCGTGAAAGCGGGCTTAGATAACTCTATAGAGTTAGATGCTATTACCCTAATAGGTTTTACGCCGTTACGGCATTTGACAGCTCATGTGCATTGTTTAAGTGGTCTTCGTCGATTTTTTATGAATTTATCCGAACAAAATTGACGACCGCATCGAACTGTGCTATGCCCATGTAAACAGTGCACTCCTTTCTAACCTCTAAATCGAGCCGGCGTAAAACCTAATTTTGTCCTTTTTGACTTGTGAGCAGTTTTATATGCTGTATCCCAGTAAACTTAATCGAAATTCTGAAACGGAATTCAATTCGAATCGTTTACGTATTCCGTTTCAAACGCAACAACCGATTCCGTGTACGTATCAGTAGTTGCGTTTGAAACGGAATACGTGAACGTTTCGAATTGAAATCCGTTTCAGAATTCCGATTGAGTTGACTGGGAATTCAAATTTGCGGAAAGGGTTTGCGAGTGTTTAATCCCAGTCACGAAATATTCTGGCAGAGCTGGTTCTGCCAGAATCCTGCTAGGCCGGTAGAACATTTCTGCTAGAATGCTGTGAGAACATCATGCTGTGGAAGAACATGTGTTTATATTACGTCCCGTCTAGCGTCCCATATTCTTTCTTGTCAACAAAAAATGATTTTAATACATTCGAGCATACCGAACTGTATTACACTCATTGAAGCGGACACGCCTGCTTCTTTGCATCAAACGCAGAAATGTGAACGGATCACATTTCACAGAACCTATAGGGGAAGAAGGTTGCGTGGAGATATCCCGAGCAGACGGAAATAACTTGGGAATAACATTTTTTGATATTTGAAAATACTAGTGCAAATTTTTCAAGAAGATTCCATAACACTTTCTGTTATTTTAACAGTATTTGTTATTGAAATGGCATGAATTTTGTTATTACCATCTGCCCGGGATCGTACTAAATTAAAGTTCTAAAGTTCTAAAGCTCTATAATTCTAAAATTCTAAAATTCTAAAATTCTAAAATTCTAAAATTCTAAAATTCTAAAATTGGGTACTAAAGCCCTATGTCAATTTTTATGTACAACGGTAAAAAACACGATTAAAAACCATTTCTGATCACTTTTTTTCATTTTAATGCAATTTTTTTTTTTTGACAAGACAACATTTTTTCGATTTATCAACTATAGTCCCCTTGGAACGAGCTGTCAAGTAGGAGCTTTTCTGTCAAGAAGGACCGTGAGGTTAATTTTTCAAAATTGATTTAAAAATCCATTTTAAACTCTTTGTGGTCGTACAAAGGGTCGTTGTACTCAGAAAAATAAGCTTTATCGCTGTAAACAATAATATCAGCAATCTAAGCTTCATTTTAGGACCCAATTCTAAAATTCTAAAATTCTAAAATTCTAAAATTCTAAAATTCTAAAATTCTAAAATTCTAAAATTCTAAAATTTTAAAATTCTAAAATTCTAAAATTCTAAAATTCTAAAATTCTAAAATTCTAAAATTCTAAAATTCTAAGATTCTGAAATTCTCAAATTTTTTTTTTAATTCTTAAATTATTTTAAAAAGATCAAAAGAGTTCGGTAATTCTAAATAAGTCTATTAGACCTGTTGGTTGCTTGATATATTACAAAATAAAATATTTCACAGTATTCCAATGCCGCCACCTAAGATTACAAAAATTCAGATCACATTGGAGTTTTTTTTAAGTATTGGTTTTAGTTGAAGTTATGGAAAAAAATGTGAAATTTTGGCGAGGACTTTAATAATTAATTCAATTTGAATATTAAATCCTTTTTTATAATTTTTATGTTATCTTTTTTTCGCTGCTGAATTTTCGAATTTTAAGATTTCGTGATGCTTATGTTTTTTATTTTTGTAATAATTTTGAATTTTTTAAGACGTAAAACTTTTGTTGGCAAAACATTAAATGACTTTTTTCTTTGCCCTTCTGTCTGGTTTACTTTATTCCGACCAAAAAATAACCATTATATTTTTGGCCCTTCAAGATTTTTTCACTAATATAACTTTTTTTTGGGTACTAAAAGTTGCGTATTTCAATTACGATTTTTAGTACAAAATAATTTAAACGTTTTTATGTTTAGTTGCACATAAAATAAAAAAAATAAAAGTATGAAAACCGAAATTACGAGCCTTAGCCTCAACATTTTAATTAAAAATGTGTTTTAAAATGCATTATACACCTATCCAGTTGTTCAGCAATCATTAGTTTCCAAAATATCTAAGTATTTGTGATTTTTTAGGATTTCGCAGTGCAGACTGCCTTTAAAAATTTCATTCAATATGCAAGGGCAGACTGGCAAAACAATGGTCTAGAAAATTCTAAAAAAAAGTTTCTTTAAATTTACCGACATGGCATGAAAAACGTTACTTAATCCACCTTTTGGTGGTTGGTCTTTTGATTATCCATTCAAGGATTGGTCGCGTGATAGATCTGGACAAAGTTTTCAAAATCCGGCATAAAAAATGTATAAATAACACTTAGGTGCATATAATATTTGATATCGTGGTCAGATCTTTTGGACTCGTTGGAAAGGTCTTTTGATTTTATAGATCCGGACATTACATTTATCAAAATATTTTAGATTCAGCCTCAAAAAAGTGTATAAATAACACTTAAGTGCTTATAACTATTAGTAGGGTGGCCAGATCTTCAATATTTTGGGCTCGTTAGAAAGGTCTTTAAAATACCTTTTTATAAAATGTTTGTATAACATGAAATGTTTTCTTACGAAAACCACCCTTTTTACAATTTTCTGGACTTTAGTTGAAATCGTTTTTTAGCATAACTTTTGAAGTACTTAACTAAACTTCATAATTTTTAATAGCGACCCCAAGACGGATCGAATGAGTCCAGAACGGACAAAATCAGTTCAGCCAGTGCCGAGATAATCGAGTGATAATTTTTTGATCAACATAGTGGGACAAACACAGACATTTGCTAAGAATTTGATTCTGAGTAGAGTGGTCCTGCGAGGTCAAATTACGAAGTTCAATTTTCGAGTGAAGGCAAAAAACGATGAAACGATTCAACATAATTTAGTAATACGGCTCAGGTATTTTTTGATGATTTTAATTATATTGTTATGTTAATATGACATTAAAAAATCAATGACAAAAAACCGTTCTTTCAAATGGCATAATGCAATATTTCAAATAGTATAAAAAAAGATAAAAAATCATTTAAAAATCCTAAAAAATTAAGTGTCATGCAAGAAGTATCAAAAATCAAATATAGGTGGCATTTGGCGCGAGTGTAAGTACTATATTTCAAATATAGGTGGCGTTGCAAAATAAAAGTCTACGGAATGATCTCCGGCAAAACCTGGCAACGCTGGTGATCAGGGACAAAAGTTACCCCTTAGGACAAAGTTTCACGCAAATCTAAGAGGGGTCGGGGCAACTTTTCCCGATTTCGTGTGAGTTGGTAGAGAATTACCCAAATAGAAAATTCTAAATTGCTTCAATTCTTCACTAAAAACCCGATTTAATCCCACCTGGGGTGAGATAGAGCCTTTCTTACTAAAGAATATAACGATGGTAGAACTTCTTTCAATTCATAACATTGACCTTGTTTAGAAGAAGAAGAAAGTCTTATGATGAAAGCAAAGTATTATAAATGATATGATTTCCAAAAGAAACAAAAAACGCCATTTTCACCAAAAGAATATTTTTAATCGTACATATTCTTAATCATACAAGCGTTTATGACAAACGCGAGCATAGCAAGCTTCACATGCGCCAGTGACAACGCACACCGCGGTAGGCGCAAAGAAAAACCGAGGTATAAGTGAACCGCGTGTGCCGCACGGTGCAGGGAAGATAGCCATTCAGCTTCTACGAATGTGACAGAGTCAGAGATAGCTATTTTTACAACCGCACCACTACACACTCAATCACGAGTACCTTAGGTAGAAAGCCATTGGCGTCGCCAGCATTGAAAACTTTGAAAACGATATAAACGATGAAAAGCTTAGAAAGTTTCTATTGGAATCCAATGAACCCTGTTAAATAAACTTACGAAATCACGAAAAAATTAAGTCTACTTTTAGGCAATTTTCGGAGCACACGGAAAACAAATAGATTGTAGCCGGATGAATGTCCTATGTCACAAAGGTTTTTAAATAAACATTGGACAGTTATGCAAAAACAAACAGGGCAAAAGAAACCGAAAAGCTACGATATCTTACATGTTGTAGGAAACATCGGTAGACAAGCTACTACAAACGAGTATAAGTCGAGCCAGCAAATATATGCGCCAGCATTCTCGCGCCAGTATTCGAAGCTCAACTTGACAACTTGTCGACTTGGCGACGAAGCGTCAACAATCGATGCAGTGTGATTTTTTGACGATTTTTCCGATTAATATTCATGCTGAATCGACATATTTACGAAGATGGAAATGACGTCCTGGCTTAAAGTAAAACCTATACCTTTCTTTAGTAAGAAAGGCAAAAAGTAAATCGTTCTAAAAATTGATCGGGATTGCCGATCGATGTCGAATTTGTTTCAGATGCTCACTCATGGTCTGTACTATGAATGTAGAAAGAAATTTCGGATAAAATTGGAAATGAAAGGTGTTGGCGAAGGTCACCAGGTGGGCTTTTACCTTTTTTTAGGGATTTTTTTTCTTTTGATAGGTTAATCAAACGGCTCTAACTTCAGAACCAGATTATGGATCTGGATGAAAATTTGGGAGGTTGTAGAACTCGAAAAATGCAATTTTTGAGATAAATAAAAAATATGAAAATGAAAAAAAATTACCATATTTTCATTTGAAAACTGTGTATTTTGTTGAAAAGTCTGGCCGCATCCGAGAACAGATGGATATTTCGAAATTTGCGCGGCAACTCGCCCAGGTTCAGCACACTAGCTTTCATCTGCATTCAGAAGAATCGAAATCGGATTTATGGGAGCTGAGAACGGCGCGACACAAAATTTTGAAAAAATTTACCACATACGAACATCACTCGACCTCCACGGAATTTATTTTCTCAACATTCGAGGATTCGAGATAGACGAGTTCTGTCAAGGTGAATCGATAGAGCGTCGAAAATCGATGCAGTGTGATTTTTTGACGATTTTTCCGATTAAAATTCATGCTTAATCGACATATTTACGAAGATGGAAATGACGTCCTGGCTTAAAGTAAAACCTATACCTTTCTTTAGTAAGAAAGGCAAAAAAATAATTTATTGTACTTGGACGTAAATTAAAAAGCCATTATATGAGAAACTATTTTTTCTCTTATTAAAATTAGAAAAAAAATCAAAATTTATTAAGATTTGCTTTATCTTTCCATAAAAGTAATTTTAATGCAAGTAAATCAATATTATATCATCGGGACCAATTTTCCAACAGGTCAAAACATTCCAGAAGAAAAGTCAAAAGCAAAAAAAAAATAATTTCGGCCTTCACCGAATCGTTTCTGTCCTCACGTTCCGACACATCCCTGAAGGCTCACACAGAACCTAGGACAGATGGGTCTTCGTTACACCGGGTTCCATTTTTTCTGCCTGTCTGTTTCTCGCTTTGTTATTGATTGAAAAGTCAGCCCCTGAAAAAAAAAAGGAAAATTTTCAACCTTCTTCCTCTAAGAAGGCGGAATCTTCGCCTCCAACTTTTCAAGGATATGTCCGCTGGGAGAAGCAAACCCGACTCGAGAGGCAAAAGGATTGCTGCGACCTAGGACGACATCGTTGACGACGATGAGGTGCCGGAAGAAAAATTGCGACTTTTTCATTCTCCGGTTTCCGGGCTTGACTTTTCGGCGGGAAGGCGCTTGGTGGAACGTTGGGGAAGGTGAATGACACAGATTCTTAAGTTATTCCCCGTACGGGACGCGACCGAAAGACCGGGGAAAACGTGCGGAATATTCAAGATGTTTATGATTTTCCACCAGTCGACGACAGCGACGTTGTCGTTTAAGGAAAAGTCAGGAGGAAAAAAAAAGGAGCGCGAAGGACAACGCGTCCGGACAAGGTGAAATCTTGGGGCAGATCCGGGCTGGGGAATGTGGGACTGAATTTTCGGGTTTCAAAATGTAGCAATTTGTTATCGTGGTGGAATTTGTGTTTTAGTCAGCTCAACAATTTTCGACGAGGAATAAGACCTCTTACGCCCAAAGCTGCTGTTTAACGTAAAATAGCAAATATTGAAATTTTATTTAAAATTTGTAGCAGAAAATGCTTTATTATTACTCAAAAACATCGAATGTGCGAATAAGTTAAATTTTGAAGTGTTTGAACAATTCTCTGATACAAAAGAAAATTTAAGAGAAACTGTGCACTTTTTCTATAGCCAAAGATGTCTTTTTGCATCATCGGTTGGGCCATACAATTTTTAATACAATTGACTGTTAAAAAATAAAAAAAACTGCATTTTGCGAAACGATTTTCTGATCGATTTGGTGTCTTGGGCAAAGTTGTTCAGGACTTCTGAGAAAAAAATAAATAAAATAAAATACACTCTTTAAAAATTAAACTGTTTTTAAAATTTCACTTTTTTCAAAAAAGTTAAATGGAACAAAATAACCATTTTTGAAAATCTCATTTTTGGATAATTTTTGAACTTTGCACAAAATTCATTTGGAAGTGCTGCCATTAATTTTTTATTTGAAAAAAATCATATTTGTGAATAACGTGATAAGAGTCGAAAATCCATATTATTTATTTTTGGATGTAAAAGTTTTTAATTATTAATAATAACATAAAATATGATATCGTACACTCTTTTAAAGCTATCACCATTCACAATAACATTTTTTTTAGGCAGAAACTTGTTTGTTAACCTTTTAACCAAGCTTGACTTGCTACAAATATGGTCTTTTAACAATCATAAAATTTTCCGTTCTTTCGAAAAATGTTATTTTTATTTTCAGTATTTTCAAATTAGCCAAAACATTTAATTTTGCCAAAAATTACTATTTTAAAGCCATTTAATTTTTTCGAAACTTTAAGATACTGTTCTCGAAAGAACAGAAAATTTTAAAACATTTATTTTTTTAACATTAAGTATCGGAAGTATATTTGCTGAGTTGTCGTCACATAAAAATTAACGCTATTATGGTGATGTATTGAAAATTACATTTTTCCTGTTTGCTTTTCATTTAGAGGGGTTATCTCAGCAACCATAAGTCCAATCTTCAATGTCTTTTTGGCAAATTCGTAGGCACGGGTCCCCCACAGACCGTTATTATGAAAAAAAAATTTCCACCCAAACCAATGATTGGACATGGTTCCTGGGACCATTCTGCACCTCTGGGCCGAGTTTCAAAATATTTGCCGGCAGAAATTTCGAATACGGTCAGTTTTAGTGTTTTGAGTAGAAATTAAGGGGAAATCGCATGTAAAATGCGTAGGAAAAGATCAAAGTTTCAATGTTTTAACTCCAAAACATTTCTGGTTATGGTTTTAAATTGTACTAACATGTAGCAAAATGATATAAAAACGATTTACAGCACTGACTTAGCCGGATTAAGCCTAAGTCAAGTGACTTAAGTATATTATTTACAAGTTTCTACCTTAATACTAAAAAAAATCCTACATCAAGAAATTTTAAGTCAAGGAAAACTAGATTGCACGAAAATAACTTAAAATGGGGTGACTTTGAGCCAAGGGGTGACATTGTACCAACAAACGCATAAAGATTGCTTTGATAAGCTTGAATTTTATGTTAATTTATTTATTTGTAGACGGATTAATTTGGTCTATTTATGTTCCCACAAAGCAATTTGATGATATTGCTACGCAAATCTGCTTATTCTGTTTGAATAAAACCTGTTGATTTAAAATTAATTAAATAAATAAATTTAAAATCTCCAGGAATCCTCCTAATTTGAAAATGATGCTCACATTTTTCAATTCTGAATCAATTCCTACTGAAATCAAATAAAACAATCAAAATATTAGGGCAATAAATTTTGTGACGTGGCAAGTTTGTGACATTGCAATTAGAATAAAATTGTTCTTTTTTGTTTTAAACCGTTTACAAATTTCAACCATACCAAAGAAATGCGGAGAGTACTTCAGCTATCATTTATCTCATATGTTTTTGTTGTCCTGTGTAATGATTATAAATACCAAAAGTTTAATGACACAACTTTCCATAGGATTGATATTTCAAACCAACCAATTATTTTCCAACATTGCAGTTATAGTCAGAAAATATAAAAAATAAAACAACATTTTATAATTGTTTAATGTAATGTTGATACAGTCAAAGTTAGAATTCAATAGAACATATCATCAAGAACGTTCACTAATAATGTATTCATCAAAACAAAAGCTACTTCTATCCAATTTGAAAACACAATCAATCTTTTAACAAGCCTGGCATATCTTATGAAAACATGAAAATAGTACAGTTAAATATCAAATCAAATCTGGGGTGAGAGGCAACCATGTTTAACACTCCGCCACTGAACCCGGTATAGTTAAATATGTACAGGCAACGTAAGTTTTCAATGTGACATGTGTCCTAAAACTCTTGTCGGGGTCAAACGTTAAGGCTTATGAAACTACAGCTTTATCTATTTTTTTTTTAGTTTTTCGTACTTATTGAACTTTTTATGGCAGAGGACAACATAATCTAAAAAATTATTTGCAACGATTTCCATTTGCAATTCAAGCTTAACGCCATCTGGCTATTATAAAATCGTAAAATGTACAATGTCACCCCTTGGCTCAAAGTCACCCCATTTTAAGTTATTTTCGTGCAATCTAGTTTTCCTTGACTTAAAATTTCTTGATGTAGGATTTTTTTTTAATATTAAGGTAGAAACTTGTAAATAATATACTTAAATCACTTGACTTAGGCTTAATCCGGCTAAGTCAGTGCTGTAAATCGTTTTTATATCATTTTGCTACATGTTAGTACAATTTAAAACCATAACCAGAAATGTTTTGGAGTTAAAACATTGAAACTTTGATCTTTTCCTACGCATTTTACATGCGATTTCCCCTTAATTTCTACTCAAAACACTAAAACTGACCGTATTCGAAATTTCTGCCGGCAAATATTTTGAAACTCGGCCCAGAGGTGCAGAATGGTCCCAGGAACCATGTCCAATCATTGGTTTGGGTGGAAATTTTTTTTTCATAATAACGGTCTGTGGGGGACCCGTGGTAGGAAGTTTTGTAATCTTTTCGAAAACAATTTTTTTTTTTCATATGGTTAAGTCTGGTCATGACTTCTACAAGTAAAATGTCACGTTTTTTCCACGTTAAAAAAAATGATTTAAAAAAAATGGCAGCACTACCAAATGAATTTAAATCAACTTGTGTCAAAGCATAAAAGATTAAATTTTTTTGTCATGAAAAACATTTTCAAAACGAGACTTCAAAAAATATTTTATTTTAGGCAATATTTTGGTTGGGAAAAATCATCTAAAATGAGTATTTTATATTGTATCCTTTTTTGCTGAAAAGTTCTAAACTTCTAAGCAATACCGTAAAACGGGGTGACTTTGATAGCCGGGGTGACTTTGATAGGTTTGTGATTTTTCCGCAAAATGAAGAATACAATTAAAATACGTACGGAATTGTTCAGAATCATTCTGACCGTGGTAGAGAAGTGTTCAAAGAACCTCAAAAAGAACTTTTCATAAAATTTTGAAAAGTTTAAAAAGTTAGTTAACTATAGTTAAGAAAATGGTAATAAAACTCATTATTTTAAACTTCTCAAAGTGTCATGATTTTCTCAAAGAACTTGATATTGAATCGGAAAACGGAATGCATTTTCGGATTCTTTGGACAATTTTCCACTAGGAGAAGGTAAAATAAGTTTGTAAATTATAAATAATATGTGTTTTTGAAACACAATTTAAAAAAACTCCAAATTTATAGGCGATTTCAGTTGAACAAATTTCATGTAAAATGTGAAAACTTGCGATTCAGTATAAAATGCAATATAAATCGATAATTTTATAAACAAAACTAGTTTTTAAAAATTTCAGGCAAAATTCCGACATTTTAACAATTTTACCTAAAATTTATATTTATTTTGTTAAAAAGCTTATAAACTTAGTTAACTAAATATAAACATTGATTTTTTTTTCTTAAAAACAATATCCGCAACATCAGTGATGGTACATTTAACGTACAAATAAAGTTTAAACATCCTAAATATGATTTTAACAAGAAAAACTCTGACTATCAAAGTCACCCCGGAAATTTAACTAAGAATTTTTAAAGTAACTATTTTTCTAAACACTATTGAAAAAACTTTTTTTCCAAAATAGTGCATGGACTTTGTGTGGCCCACCCAAGTACATGTTTTAAAAATAATAATCTTGAGAAAAACCTTACTACATTTTTTTTCTGAAACACCAAATTTAACATGAAAATCTATGCTTGCTGATTTGAAGATCTCTTAACCAGCTTAACCAGCTAAAAATATTTGTCTATGATTTTTCAAGATCTTTTTCGTAACATTTCATAAAATGGTGGATATCCATTAACAGGATACGGAGATTTTTTGAAAATAGAAAAAGAGTTTTTCGAAAAAAATAAGTATTTATACCAAAACTGCGATTATTTGAAATTTTAACGATGACCTATATTTATTTTGTTCCAAATGTTGCGTATGTTAATTACACATTTAAAAAAATGGTGTAAATATTCATCAGGAAATGGTGACGGATTTTGTGTCAGGAATATGTGAATTTTCTTCGGTTTCTGATTAATTTTTATCAGGTTTACATTTTTACACATTTTTTAGGTAAACTTACTCAAAAAAGAGGTAATATTCAATCAACCAAAATTTCAACCTTCCTTAATTTTACCTTTTTCTGGTTACGAAAATTTGATAAATGATCTTTTAATGTGATTTTTGCGAATAACGTTTAAAAACGCACCAAAAAACACCCTAATCGCCAAACAAAAAAAAAATACGGGTATACTTATTTCATCCAAGGAAATCCAATTCCAAATTTAAACCAAATCGGAAAACTTTTGTTGGATGGTTCCTGCTGGATTGATGTGGAATCGCTGTATATTTCTCCATTAAAGTTAACAAAAAGGGAAAATGCCAACTGATTTTTAAATTATTAAAAAAATCTATTCAACTTGTTCGATATAAGTCATGTTTCTAGCATAAATTTACAGAATGGTTTAAGCTACATTCTGAACTTATGGCTCATTGGATTTAAAAAATAATCATTTAATCTTTTATTCAAATTTAGTTTATGATTGCAATGTTGCTTGAATTTTAATTCTTAACTTTATTATGCCAATATCTTTGATTGTTTTTATATACTTGTTGTAGACTTTCTTCGTTTATTGAGAATAAATTGATCTCATCTTAATTTTCCCGAAAAATCCCACCGTTTGACCTACAATTTTCATAATCCATCGCGTGCCTGTCGCGGGCGGCTAGAGGTTGGCACAAGTTTCACCCAAGTTTTTTCCCGCAACCATTCAAGTTAGAGTCCCGGGAGTGTCCTTTTTGTGTGAAGCCTGCTCAGCTAAAACTCCTCGAGAGTTCGAGCCCACGACGTCAGCAAGACAGAACATGGCACCCGGGAAAGAAACTGTCATTTTTCTTGCTCAGCAGATGAAAAGTGAAAATGTCTTCGCGTCTTCTTCTTCTTCGCCAAAAGGGATCCCCTTGCTGCAACGCTATCATGTTGCGATTTTTCCTTTCGGATCAAAGTCAAGAGTTTGAGGGGGGGTGGGGCAGGACATTTTCCCCGGATTATGACGTCGTTTTTTTCCGTTCCCTCTAAAAGATGCACGCCTTGACTTTCACGGAAGGTTCTCGCGAAGAAGAGCGCCTATAAAGCTCAAGTGCATGATTTTTCCTTTCTTGGAGGGATTTTCTTTGGCCAGCCTCCAAGTGAAAATCCATCATTAAAGTCGGCCGAATTTGCTTTCCTTTTTGGCCTGGATCGCGTGTCGGAAGGAAGCGATCTCTTGTTACGATAAGACGATGAAAAATCTTCGCCCGGAATCCTTTTCCATTTTTTTAACGTTCTTTCCTCCGGCATCCTTCCAAGACTTCCGGGCAGGGGGAGCGAAAGTGACGAGCCCGGATTAGAATGCCATCCTTGGTCATCACTTCCCGGGAGCTGGGGATGGAGAAAAAAGTGAATAATTGAAGTATCATCAA